>NC_134503.1:10874990-10982490 GCF_040206685.1 Ascaphus truei
GGAGGCAAGCTTCCTTCGGGCTCCCGATCCTGCAATAGTCGCCAGCTCTGCCCACCCGATCGTGCAGAGGTCCAGATAAAGATAACCCTACGCGTTTCACTCAGGTTGGAGATTCCTCAATGTTTATAGAGCTTTGGAAGCATCAATGGTCTTTTTTTTAAAATATCCACTGAAGAACACGAATTAATGGGATGTAAAAAAAATAATAATCATTAAGCAACAAGAAGAGCACTGAAGAGTAATAGTGCCGATCTAGCACTAGTGCTTAGAAACTCCCATTGACTTGAGTAGGAGTCTCCGATCGTTCGTGCCGGATTGCCAAAGTCGCACATTCAAGATGACAAGTCTACTATAATACGGGGAACCTGCAGGCCCAAGTATAACACATCCACACGAGTGGCTGACATGTTTGAGGTGTATGGGGAGGTGGGAGGAGGGGAGAGAGGGATTTGTGTGGGGAGGAGAGTGTGATGGCTTTGTGAGGGGAGGGAGAGCAAGGCTAGTGCTTTTTGTGGGGTGGGGGAAGGTGTGTGGTGTAAGTAGGAGAAGTGAGTGTGGTGTTTATGATTAGGAGTGTGAGTGGGTTGTGATGTCAGACTGTCGTACCACTTAATGCTCTTGAGGAAAGTGAATCCGACAAAGAAGGTTGTTTTTTCTTCCTCAGGGTCAAACACAATGGTCACACTGGCCAACATATATGCTCCTAATGAGGAACAGGTAGATGGTTATGAGACAGTCTTCCCTAGATTATCAAAGTTTGCGGGAGGCAAAATAAATATGGCAGGAGATTTCAATGCAGTTTGCGATATAAATCTAGATAAATCAAACCCCCCCAAAAGGACTCTGAAAGTGCAAGATCCTAAAGATACAGATTTAGCACGATGTATACAAGATATAGCATGATGGTATATATGGAGGATTCAACAACCTAAAGAGACTATACATTTCACTCGGCACCCCATCTAGAATTCTCAAGGTTAGATTATTGTTTTCATAGAACACTCACTGATCCCAGCTGTGACAGTCAAAGATCAACTCAATTACCTGGTCTGATCACGCACTTGTAACATGCACGCTAAAAGATATCAATCCTACTCGGGTGAGACATATGTGGAAGCTTAGCGACTCCCTTCTGAGAGATCTTGGTGTAATTAATGAAATAAACTCACATTTAATAGAATTTTTTTTCTATTAAAAATACACCGGGAATGGCTCTCTTAACAATTTGGGAAGCACCAAAAGCATGTACGAGGGGAACGTTTATTGCCATTGCTTCTTTGAAGAAGAAGCGAAGGGAGTTTAAACTGACTAAATGTTCAATAGACATAGAGAGGGCTGATTATATCTATAAAAAGAACCCCACAGATGCAAATGATCAAAAATTGCTTAAAATAAGGGGTGATTTGAGAATTCTGCAACTTAACAAAGCAGAAAAGGCTTTAAAATGGACCAAACAATTGTTCTACCAAAAAGGTAATAAAGCGGACAGGCTATTAGCTCAGAAACTGAGAAAGATCCACGTTTCCTCCAATATAAAATCAATTAAAATGAGTAATGGAGAAACGTCATTTGACCCAAAAGTAATGGAGGAGGCATTTATAGCATCTTTGCATAATTTACAAAATAAATAGAAACAAAACCCAGATATATTTAAACAACAATTAGACACTTATTTAGACTCGTGTCAATTACCAAGTCTGAAAGATGAGGATAGTGTTTTATTAAATGCAGAGGTTTCACAAGAAGAGATACTGGCAGTGATTAAGGAACTGAAAAATACAAAAACTCCTGGTCCAGACGGAGTGGAATAAGTACTGTATATCATAGATTGGCAGAATAATATCAGTAAAGATGAATTCTCTTCCTACATTACTCTGTGTTTCATTGCCTTCCAGTCTCTATTCCAACCAAAATTGTAAATGATATGCTAAGTCAAATTTATATTTTAATCTGGGGAAAGAAAAAAAAACGAGAATAAAAAGAACCATGCTTCGTTCGTTAAGATCAGAAGGTGGACTAGCTTTGTCGGTATTAAATAAATATTTGATCGCAGCACAATGAACCCACATACCGGCCTGGCATAGACCCACCCAGGAGGTTAAATGGGTGGAAATTGAGGCAAATGAGATCCCGACACAGAATATAGATATATTACTGTGGATCCCTAAAAAGAATAGATCTCAAGAGGTATACAGTCACCTGGTTATTACATTTATATTATATATTTGGGATAATTGGGAGAAAATAAATGGTTTAAGGGGACGACCCTCACTTATGACCCTTCTATGGAGGAATGAGGAATTTCTCCCAGGATGTATACCGGGTAGGAATAATATTTGGATTTTAAGAGGAATATTTAGGATTAAAGATGTTATGTTTCAGGGGAAAATATAAATATTTGAAGAAATACGAAAGAAATATAATAATCCACTCTCGGAGTATTTCAGATAGACACACATCAGGCATTTTATCATTTCAAAATGTTTCCCACAAGGGGATACACAATGAACCAAATTTGAAGAAAGGTGCACAGTACAAAAGCACCAAAGAGGGTTGATATCAAATATATATTCTAGAGACTGTGCTCTAGGGGCAAAAATTAATTTTTTTTTGTATATGACTCAATGGAAAAAAGATATAGGAGCAGAGATTTCTAAAAAAAAGATTGGGCAGAGACCTGGGAGGCAGCAGCGAGCTCATCTCTGCACCATTATCAAAGAAAATAGGTATAAAATTATGATGAGATGGTATTTAACACCGGATAGGATTGCACATATTTATAAGGGAGTGAGTGCGTTGGGGCTGGAGAAATTGTGGCTGTAGAGGCACATTATTTCATATATTCAGGACCTGCCGAAAGGTTGTTCCTTTCTGGAGAAAAATTATAAGAAAGATCACCAGGGTGTTTGATGGTTCTATACCAATGGACCCCGTAATATTGATCCTAGATAAGGTGCGACATGTTTTAGAAATGGAAAAACTGACGGCATTTATGAATAATATTACAGATAAATTTGAAACAAAAATCTGGAATCCCTGGTTAAGTGCTTTTCCAGAAGACATAGTGTCACTACAAGACTTACACATTTAAACTATTTGGAAAATACTACAAATAATAATTTAAAATGTATGCGAGTAATGGATAAGTTGTCCTAGAGTTATGAACTAAACCATGTCAAAAATCAATGAATCAGGAAAAATTAAAGGAATATTACCAAAGGGACCTCTTGCCCATCCTCTCCCCCACCTCCCATCCCCACTCCCACCTCCCATCCCCACTCCCACCTCCCACCGTGGGTTTCCCCCCCCCCCCTCCTTTCTGACTGTTAAGATTATTAAAACTATAAAGATATTATCACTGTTGCTTATTGTTTTGATTATGGTGGGGACTGCACCCCCCTCCCCCGCCTATCCTTTTTTTCTGTACCCTCACCCTTCCCCCGTGTTATCCAAAAAATAAATAAAAATTCTTGGAAACAAAAAAAAGCCGTTTCCACCAGCGCTGCACTTTCTGTATTTCACAGCCTTGTTAAAAAGAGAGATCGTAAATCACCTGAACTGTTACAGAAAAGAAAAAAAGGGAGAATTTCCTGTAAATTTTATGGGACCGATGCTGGGAAAAAACTCCCAACATTTGTTTTACAACCTGTAACATGCTCTCGGTTTGATTTAAAGGTCTCGGCAAACTGTAAAGTTGAAGCTTGTAAAAGTGTTAAAAACTCTCCCCTTCTACAGAGTCAAATGGCTTACAGCAAATGTGTGTTTTCTTAAAGGTTAAGGTACAATAACTTATCTAAATAACTAGGTACAGGGAAAGAATGCGAGTAAGATTCTAATCCATCTATAATAAATGAGGATGAAGAGTAGCATCGTTTAAAGATAAGATAGTGGTAAAACCTAATGTTTCCATAAATGTGCTAAATATCTGTGCTCCACTTGTATAATTTCACTTTACATAAATGCGTTGAAGACGGTCTGAGGAAAAAAAAACATGAATTTTATATCACGTTGAACACGGCTACTTCCACTTTCTTAGATTAAGGCTGCGCTTATGGTGCCGGCGACAGCGACGTCGCGACAAAACAAATGCCAAGGAGCGACGGCTTGGTCGCGATCGCTGGAAGTCATCTCAATTTGATTTTTCCAGCAACCGTCGCCGGCACTATAAGTGTAGCCTTAGAATGGTGTACAGTAATACAGCAGGCGCAATCTTATAGGGATCCTATGTTAAAATGGATTAGAAGCAAAAGCTGACAGTGTGCTCATTTGCACGTCATTTCCCAGAATCCCTGGCTGCAGTGGAACCATTGTACGCTAAGCGATAATGGGGAAAAGCCGGGTTGCAGAGCTGCCTGAGATGTGTGAATGTGCTCACAAGGGATATTTTTATTTGCTGGAAACAGCACACCAGGATGTTAGTATCACTGGCCCGGCTTTTGGCTGCTTCTATACATAACAGTCAACACAGCACTGTCAGTGGAGAGAAAGGGTAATGTCTGGGCAGCTTCTTGAGAAGATACAGTATGAATGTGGCCGGAGTTGTGGCTTTGTGAATATTTTTGTAATCATGGAAAATATAAATTACGGGCATTAAATTGTAACAAGAATAAGATCAACTGGTTACAAGGGAATATGGTATACATGTGATTGTTAACATGTGTAAGAGGGAATGCCTCGTTATATGGTGGAAATGCAAGACCCCTCACTAGCAAAGCAGTTAAGCCATTAGGGGCCCATTCCACAGTATATCCGCTGAATCGACAATGGGGAATTTCAGCCGAAAAAAGGGCCAATTGGATATTAAATAAGACCCGTATTCGGCATGTTAATGTATATGACTCATGTTATACTTAACAAATTATTGTAAAATGACAAAACCTATTAATTACATTATTTCTGAATTATGCTACATTTTTTTATTCTTAGCATCAGTTCCTTTTTGCAAGACGCCAGGGAACAGCTTCTTTAGTATTTTTGAGCGTATAGCGACAGCAATGTGGAAGAGTGCGACACATGCTAAAGCAGCTCCAAATGCTTGCAATAATACTTTAAAAAAAAGATGATTATGCAGCAATCTAAAGTAGTATTGGTATTGTGTATGACTGACTTACTAACTCTCTCTGTTTAATATGAACACCCCACTTTTATTCTGCTTGCTTTAAGACAATCGCTATTTTGGCATGTTATGAGTGCAACAGACGTCTGTCTAAAATGCCTCTACTTTTATATCAAAGACCACAATGTATTATGAAGCCCTGCAAAAATGAAAAGGGACGCATCTCATTGTCCATACGTAATCCCTTCCACTCCCTTGGACATCCGCCATATGCCAGCAGAAAACACTACCTTAAGAAATAACTCTTTTTTTTTTTTTGCTTAGGGCAGGGGTTCTCCAACTCCAGTCCCCAAGACATCCCAACAGGTCAGGTTTTAAGGATATTGCACCTTCTGCACAGGTGGCTCAATCGGTCCCAGCTTCCGTTCTGGTCGCTCAATCGGTCCCAGCTTCAGTACAGGTGGCTCAATCGTTCCCAGCTTCAGTACAGGTGGCTCAATCGGTCCCAGCTTCAGTACAGGTGGCTCAATCGGTCCCAGCTTCAGTACAGGTGGCTCAATCGGTCCCAGCTTCAGTACAGGTGGCTCAATCGGTCCCAGCTTCAGTACAGGTGGCTCAATTGGTCCCTGCTCCAGCACAGGTGGCTCAATCAGTGGCTCAATCTTTGACTGATTGAGCCACCTGTGCTGAACCTGACCTATTGGTGGGACTGGAGGACTGGAGTCGAGAACCCGTGGCTACACATAATGAGCATGACAGACCTAATAGTTAAGCTGAAAAATGCATTTAGATAGCGTGGCATTGTAAAGTGCCTCACATTTCATTTGATATTTTTTTTCCATGAACACGAGATTTAAAGGCTAAAAGTTGACAAAAGAAAAAACTTTATAAATCAATGTTGTATATGTCCAATAAATTATTTTGGCACTATCCTGAATCCTTTAGCAGCTGAATATTTACACTTTTGAAACACACATTCAGAGCCCATCGGGCTCGTCAACCATTGCAGATATATTTGCAAGAACGCAGTGTTCACAGAATATCATTAAAAAAGACTTTCCTTTACCGTAGGCAAGGCAGTAACAAGACTGCAAGTATTCAAACTTTCTAACACTAACATTGTAGTAGACCAAGGGTTATGGTAAAAATAAACTGTATAATCAAAAAAAGAAGCAAACACCACAATTATGGAACCTATCATTTACTGCAGTCCTCTTTTCAAATCTCTTGAGCTCAATGTGGCTTTGCTCAGTATGACCCAAGAGGTCAAAACAACTGTCTTTGAATAGGTTCACTGGCTATGCACTTTTTGCCAGGGTGTGCTGAAAAGCTGTGAAATGCGCAGGCATAAACTTATAGGGGTCCATGTCAAAAAGAATTTGAAGCAAAGGGTGACAGTGTGCTCATTTGCATGTTATTACCTAGCATCTCTCGCTGCAGTGGAAGCATTGTATGTTAGGCGATAAGGGGGAAAGGCAGGGTTGCAGACCTTTCTGAGACGTGAATGTGCTCACAAGTGATATATTTTTTTGTTTTTTCAATATTATCCAACTAGAAGGTAGAGAAATTATTTCGACCTTGGGAGAGCTTTATTGCCACACAATCAGACGAGATAAAGCTAAAAATACAGGAACATTTTCAATACACAGTGTGGTTGGCAGCACGCACGCTGGCCAGATACACCCCAATTACAATATAAACATCACACGGTCTAAACAGGGTTCTAAGAGATGAAGAGAGACCAGACAAGACCATTGACAGCTTCATAGCACAAGCTGACAGTGTCATGAGAGCAGATGTTGCTGTGTAAACTTGAGTGATTTAACAGGGGCACAGTATTTATGTTTGTGTGGTAATTTTAGTTGACAATATACAGTTGGTTTGTTTTACAAGAATTGCTGTTGTGTTAATAATAAAATATAAAAAAACAAAAAAACAAAAACAAAAAGGGAAACTTACAAAATGTGGAAACTCAGAAGCAAAATAAATTGTATTGTTAATAAGCATGCTCCACCATAGAAAATTGTAAAGTATAAAATGTACAAGATTGTAAGTTCTCTAATAAAAAAAAGATTAAAAAAAATATATATTATCCAACTGCTTTCAAAAAGCACCACTATGAGAACTGCAGATGTATATAGCTCGCGCCCACGCGCGTGAACCACACGGAATTCTTCCTCCTGCGAATGCGTCAGAGCCAAGTCACAGTCCGGTCAAAATCCGGCAGAGGAGAAATTGTTTGGTGAACCCTCTGAGTAGTGGAGATATTTCTGAGAAACGTTTAGCCCCGGGAAGTTCGGCAAACTGGCTCGCCAGAAATCGACTTTTGGTCAAGAATAAAAAAAAAATGTGAAAAGGTTAGCAAAATACATTTTGGAAAATTTCCCACATCTTTAATGACAATTCATTTTGGGTTTGGGTGGGGAGATAGATTTTCTCTTTAGAAAGTGAAACAATTTCATAGAAGTTACCTGACATTAAAATAGGTGGGTAAAAAAAAAGTGACAAAAACCCTCCAGTAATTAAAAATACCTCTTGTGGTGCATTTGCATGTCTCAGACAGGTCCACAAATCTGCCTTTCACCATTATCTCTTAGCAAATAATGCTTCCACTGCAGCCAGGGATTCTGGGAAATAGCATGCAAATGAGCACCGTGTCACAAGTCACCACGGATAACAGTACATGCTTTTTTTTGTCTGTCCTTGTTCTCAATTGAGTTCTTGCCCTGAGTTAATTCAGAATTTGGGAAGTTGGTTTTAAAGAACAGGGAAACTGATTCAATCAAATATTTGTAATTGGAGAACAATAAAAAAAATAAAAGGTTATTGAGGAAAAAATGGTTTCCTATTACAGTATAAAAGAAATGCCTGCCAGGGTTTGTTGCATGCAATGTGTAGTCCAAACAGATGATATTTAGTAAAAAGGCATGTTCTGGGTCCCTGTGCACATATAGAACAGGTGGACCAGTGTTTTTCAACCAGGGACCCTAGGAATCCTTGGGTTCCCCAGTCATCCCTAAAAATCCTTGGGTTCCCCGGTCATCCCTAAAGGGTTCCCTGCAATTTTCAGTTCATTTAAAAATGGTACCAAATACAGAAGAATTTACAATGCATCTGTCATGATATCATGAGATATTATGTATTTTAATCCATCTGGTGCCACAGGGGGGGTTAATGGTGCAACAATTTGTATTAAAAATACAAAATATTGGGTTAATGACAGGTCCAGACTTGTCATGGATCTGTGCTGAATTTCAAATGGAACTTAATTGAAATTGGATTTTAAAAGTACAAAGGAATGGTTTATGGCCGGTTAACCCCTTGGCCAGGTGTAGTGTTAAAAACTGATAGGATCTAGAGATGAGAACATATGTTTTGCCAGAGCTGGAAGAGAAATGTCTCTTTCCTGACACAAACAGACAGGATAGGGTTTATGAGGTTTCCAAAGCATCCCTGGAAACGTGTGGCTATCCTATACCATCCCACAGATGTGAAATATGGTATCATGGATTTGACAGCGATGCTGATGTATACAATATTGATATTTGCATTTGTGACAGGGAGTCGACCACAATCAGACCAGATATGGGAGGTCTGGCAGATACTAAGGGACAGAGATCCATTTGTCGCTCAGGTTTAGGGGTAAGATGGTCATGCTTAGTCTCGTTGCATCTGCCATGAGCTTCTGAATGTACTAATGTGACTCACATGTCTAAGTATTAGTTAAGGAAAGTTATGAGTGCGTATATACTGAGGCAAAGTTTAAACGCTGGTTTGTAAAGGTTTTTTCTTACTCTGTCATAAAAGTGGCAATCTCACAGTTGCTTCACGATGGGGGTGGGTTTATGTTGTTTGAATGGAGAAAAAAATAGGATAGAAGTGTTAGCACAGATTATGAAAATCAGATTTCAACAGAGGTGTGTTTGGACCAAACACGGGAGTCTCACTTCTGTGCCAGTGACCTATCTGGGAGAAAACCTATGACATATGGTAATGTATAGGGTTTTATGTTTCATCCTTTTATTTTGAGAAACTGTTCTGCATTTATTGTAATTGTATGTCCTTGTAATCCCTTTTCTGTAATCTAAGTACTGTATTTTTATATATATTTATTAATTACATATTTTTGCATCTCTTTGGTGGTGGAAGCGTGTAGATATGATTGCAATTGAGTAAGAGGTTACTATTAACTCATTGGAGGTACCTTTGTGGAGGAGACAGGTGAGTTGGCTACAGTAGCCGTGTGTATTAACCCTAGTTGCATATCTAAGTCACATGCTCACTTGTGCTGCTTTAGTGACAGATTGTATATGGAGACAGATTGAGGGGAGATATTGTTCATTTGAGGGACTTTTGCAAAGTTGAAAAATGGAATAGCTTCCGAGCTGTGTATTAACCCTTGTTCCACATGCAGGTCACGTGCTCACAGGTGTTCCCTACGTGACAGCATCTGATCTCAGACGCGCTACTAGAGAGGGTCGGGGGTTCCCCAGAATTTCACGAGGGTTGCTTAACCAAAAAAAGGTTGTGAATCACTGAGGTAGACCAGCGGTGCGCAAACTGGGGGTCGCGCCCCCCTAGGGGGGCGCAAGATTGTTTAGGGGGGGCGCAGGAAGCAGCGGCGATATTGCCAGTAGCAGAGGAAAAAAAGCCGTCTGCAGCTGCAATTTTTCTTTTGGCCATTAGGTGGCGCTGTGCTCCGCTGTGCTACAGTACACAGCAGCATTTCCTTGCTTCCTGTATCAGCAGCGTGTGTGACATGGGGAGAAGGGGTGAGTGAGACTGGCACATGGGGGGTGAGTGAGACTGGCACATGGGGGGGGAGTGAGACTGGCACATGGGGGGGGAGTGAGACTGGCACATGGGGGGGAGTGAGACTGGCACATGGGGGGGGAGTGAGACTGGCACATGGGGGGGGAGTGAGACTGGCACATGGGGGGGGAGTGAGACTGGCACATGGGGGGGGAGTGAGACTGGCACATGGGGGGGGAGTGAGACTGGCACATGGGGGGGGAATGAGACTGGGACATGGGGGGAGTGAGACTGGGACATGGGGGGGAGTGAGACTGGGACATGGGGGGGAGTGAGACTGGGACATGGGGGGGAGTGAGACTGGGACATGGGGGGGAGTGAGACTGGGACATGGGGGGGGTGGGAGAGTGAGACTGGGACATGGGGGGGGGTGGGAGAGTGAGACTGGGACATGGGGGGGTGGGAGAGTGAGACTGGGACATGGGGGAGTGAGTGTGAGACTGTGGCATGGGGAGGGTGTTAGTGGCATGAGGGGGGTGAGATGGGGAGGAGGGTGAGAGTGAGTGTGACATGGGGAGGGGGGGTGAAAGAGCTACATGGGGATGGGGATGAGAGAGACACTGGCAGGAGGGAGAGAGACACACAATGGCTGGAGGGAGAGTGTGAGAGAGACACCGGGTGGAGGGAGAAACAATAGCTGGTTGGAGAGTGCAAGAGAGACACTGGAGGGAGGGAGAGGCAATGGCTGGAATGAGAGTGAGAGACAATGGAGGGAGGGAGACACTAGGGGGAGGGAGAAAGAGAGAGAGACACACGGGGAGGGAAAGAGAGTGGGGGAGACACTGAGGGGAGGGATAGAGGGACTGGAGGGGGAGTGAGAAATACAGGGAGTTGGAGAGATTGGAAGAGGAGTGTGAGACTGGAAGAGGGGAGAGAGTGAGAGACAATGGGTGGAGGGAGAAAGAGACACACTGGCTGGAGGGAAAGAGAGTTGGGGGGATGGAGGGGGAGACACTGAGGGGAGGAATAGAAAGGGACTGGAGGGGGAGTGAGAAATACAGGGAGAGGGAGAGACTGGAAGAGGGGAGAGAGGTCCTGAGAGGTTCTAATGTGGCGGGAAGAGAGAGATTAATAATACAGCAGAAATGGGAACGCTATTAGACAAATATTATAATATTTATTTTTAAGTTATGTAGTTTCAGCTATAAATACTTTTTTTGTAGACGCGTGGCGGGGGCGTTACAAAGCTGGTTCGCCCTCAATGGCTGAACCAGCTCACGTGCACTGACGTCATGTGATTTTGATTACATAAGGCAGGGGGGGCCCGAGAAATTTTATGGATTAAAAGGGGGGCTCGGCATAAAAAGTTTGCTCACCCCTGAGGTAGACCATGACCTCTTACAATGGAGATGTCACATGTAAGCAGGAAGAGATACCATAAACCAGTTGTATCCAGCTTGTTTTGAATGGACGGTCCCCTGCAATAGTGCCCAGATGGCACTATTGCACTTACACGAATAACCCACTTGATGTTATATTTTAGCCTTAATTAATCAATGAAAGCAAGTCATGCTGCGAGTGTGAAGCTTCATCAATCACTAAATGCAGAACGATAACAGGAAATGCGTTCGTCTTACTGAAATGGCTGCGACACTTTCTTGGATGGGAAAGTGCAAACGTGAAAGGAAGTGTGTGTTCAAGTACATGTGTTTTAATACAAGCATATCATTCAATACAGATGTAAACAGACTAATGAGGATAAGAACGCCTGCAGAAATCCATATTTAAAAAAAAAAAAGCATACCTTAATGCAAAAGTTACCATTTCAATTAGATGCTGAATAAATATTAATGGAAAAAAAGGGGATCCAGCGCTGCACGGATTTCTAAATAAAGTTAATTTGTGTGGCACAATAAATTTACTTTATTTAGAAATCCGTGTAGCGCTGGATCCCCTTTTTTCCTGAGTGTACTTTGGATATTGCCTGGCAGGTACTTCCTTGAACCAGCAGCACCTGGAAAACTGTATGTTTTATCTTATTTGTGGAGTGCAGCCTTAACCCCCTTTACATTGAATAAATATTAATGAAAGTTGTTTTATGCTAGAAAAATATTATTATACAATTCATACAGTGCCCCGTAACTGATAAGAGATCAAGTGTATCTGTCAATCAATCCTCTCTTCCTGGATTCGTATGCATAGGTACTTTATGCCATAAAAGAACAATTAAAGTAACCTTTCTTAACCCATAAAAACATAGGTTAACACAGATACCCAGCAAGCTCAAACTCCCACACCCAACACAAAGTGAATATATATTTATGTCAACCAGAGAGCTACTGAGCGTGGCAATTGTATATAACAAGAGACAGGGGGTGCCCAATGCTGCATCCAATTGACAAAACATATAAAGTAAAATACTTCAATAATAATAATTGGTTATTTAGTTAACCCTTTGGCCAAAGGCGTCATAAGCCTGCATACCAACGTCAAGGTATAACCAAAATAATGCAGGTCCTACACTACACTGTGAACACTTCCTTTTACCTCTGTGAGAGGGGAAACCATAATGGGTCTTGTTCCTGCAGCAAGTGAAATGACCTTCCAAGTTAAAAGGGTGAAGGAGGAGGAGTGAGCTCTGGGGGGAGGTGCCACAGCCTCCAAAGAGACATAGGTTAACACAGATACCCAGCAAGCTCAAACTCCCACACCCACCACAAAGTGAATATATATTTATGTCAACCAGAGAGCTACTGAGCGTGGCAATTGTATATAACAAGAGACAGGGGGTGCCCAATGCTGCATCCAATTGACAAAACATATAAAGTAAAATACTTCAATAATAATAATTGGTTATTTAGTTAACCCTTTGGCCAAAGGCGTCATAAGCCTGCATACCAACGTCAAGGTATAACCAAAATAATGCAGGTCCTACACTACACTGTGAACACTTCCTTTTACCTCTGTGAGAGGGGAAACCATAATGGGTCTTGTTCCTGCAGCAAGTGAAATGACCTTCCAAGTTAAAAGGGTGAAGGAGGAGGAGTGAGCTCTGGGGGGAGGTGCCACAGCCTCCAAAGAGACATAGGTTAACACAGATACCCAGCAAGCTCAAACTCCCACACCCACCACAAAGTGAATATATATTTATGTCAACCAGAGAGCTACTGAGCGTGGCAATTGTATATAACAAGAGACAGGGGGTGCCCAATGCTGCATCCAATTGACAAAACATATAAAGTAAAATACTTCAATAATAATAATTGGTTATTTAGTTAACCCTTTGGCCAAAGGCGTCATAAGCCTGCATACCAACGTCAAGGTATAACCAAAATAATGCAGGTCCTACACTACACTGTGAACACTTCCTTTTACCTCTGTGAGACGGGAAACCATAATGGGTCTTGTTCCTGCAGCAAGTGAAATGACCTTCCAAGTTAAAAGGGTGAAGGAGGAGGAGTGAGCTCTGGGGGGAGGTGCCACAGCCTCCAAAGAGACATAGGTTAACACAGATACCCAGCAAGCTCAAACTCCCACACCCACCACAAAGTCAATTGGATGCAGTCAATTGGATGCAGCATTGGGCACCCCCTGTCTCTTGTTAACCCATAAAAACAAATATAAAATATATATCTGGAAACAGACTTATTGAAATAGAGTTGTTTTGGGGCATTAGCAACAATGTCACTTTGTTGGTATATTGGAATAGTGCACTGGTGAAGGTCAGATCAGAGTCCTTTGTAACCTTGAACAAAGCACTTTATCTCCCGGTGCCTCAGGCACCTAAATTAGATTGGAAGTTCTTCAGGGCAAGGACTTATTAGGGTTATTTATTAATCTACGATATTGCAGTTCAGGGAGCTATAAGTCAATGGAAGTAGTAAGTAAAGTAGCTCTTGGCTGTACTTCCTGGATGGTTATTTGTTAACAACGCCATGGTTATTTCCAAGTTCAAAGAGACCCAAAGGCAACAATAACCCTATTATTTACCATCCAGTATAGCTGGAAATGCCCTTGGACTGACCTCAAAAAGGAACATGATAAACCTATTTCAAGCCAGACATCAACCGTTTTGTCTTTAGGAATCTTTTCATCCCTAAACAGCCAACTAATTTAACAGAAAATAATTTATTGGATTTATTTTTGGGTGGTTTTGCTACTGACGCACATTTTCCACATCAGCATCATCCAGCATCCTCAAGGGAGCACACCCTGGCTTCACTTAAGAAATATTAGCATTCACACACAGACTTGGATGGCCTCCAAGGATAGGAAAATAACCTTTTTTTTTTTTTCTTGTATGGGATATTACAGACAAGCTAGAAAAAGAGATCTTTCCAGCTTCCTCGCTGGCTGATACAGAAGCGGCTGAACCAGTCTCATCCAGTTTCTTCCATCGCTTTGTGAAAACAAATGTGGAAAATGAAACCTTTGTTTAAAATAATCAGCATTTTTTTTTTTTTTTTAACTTTTTCTTATCGACTTGTTTTACAAATCATGCAAATAAGCATTTAATAGCTAGGGCCACACTCCTGAATTATATTTATAGGATAATAAAAATTAAGCATAGACCAGTGTTTTTCAACCAGGGTTCCGCGAACATCCCTAAAGGGTTCCCTGCAATTTTCTGGTCATTTGAAAATTGTACCAAATACAGAAGAATTTACAATGCATCTGATCTCAGACGCGCTATTAGAGAGGGTTGGGGTTCCTTACAATGCATCTGATCTCAGACGCGCTATTAGAGAGGGTTGGGGTTCCTTACAATGCATCTGATCTCAGACGCGCTATTAGAGAGGGTTGGGGTTCCTTACAATGCATCTGATCTCAGACGCGCTATTAGAGAGGGTTGGGGTTCCTTACAATGCATCTGATCTCAGACGTGCTATTAAAGAGGGTTGGGGTTCCTTACAATGCATCTGATCTCAGACGCGCTATTAGAGAGGGCGGGGTGCCTCAGAATTTTACATAGGGTTCCTCAACCAAAATAATGTTGGAAACCACTGGCATAGACATATACATACATCTAGGAGAAGTGACACAGCTTTTGAAACCTGGGAACCTGGCTCAATTCCCATTGTCCGCTCCTTGTGACTTTGGGCAGGTCACTTTATCTCCCTGTGCCTCAGGCACCAACAACATAGATTCTAAGCTCATCTGGGCAGGGACCTGTGTCTGTAACAATCCTATGTGCTGCGTACAGTGCACTATACTGTAATTGTGACACGTCCCATTGGGAGAAAAGCACGCTATGAAATAAAGTTATATGTATTGAAAAAAAATACATAATACTGATACCCCCGCTATTAATCTGATGGGCCATTAATCAATGCAGAAATGCTGGGGCTAGTTTAAGGCATGTATTCAGAATGTACCTGCGTGTACCTGGGTCTTTTTGGCGATTGCCACTGGTTTGTGTTAGAATAGTCGCAGTCTCTGCTGTAATAGAATTTATATTAACCAATTCAATGTCTTTTGAAACAAAATGATGTATGAATTATAGAAACAATGAGTAATTAAGAGTCCGGGTATGTGCAAAAGTGAAACCCTGGTTTTAATCAGCTAAATTAAAGGGGATAATAAGGTGTTTAAATAATTAGGTAGATCTTAAAGCATGAATTTGGGAGGGCCAGCCAATATATAAAGATGAGAAACTTTGTGAGTTTGGTCCTCACCATACAGGGGTGTGAAAACACGTCATGCCACGATCAAAAGAAATTTCTAAGGACCTCATAAAAGCAGTTATTGATGCTCATCGGTCTAGAAAGGGTTACAAGCCCAATTCTAAGGATTTGGGGCTCCACCAAATCACTGTCGACAGATAGTCTACAAATGGAGAAAGTTCAAGACCACAGTCACTCTACCCAGGAGCGATCATCCTACCAACATCTCTCCAAGAATAAACCAGAAAATCACCCAGGAAGTCACAAAGAACCCCAGAGTAACATCCAAAGATCTGCAGGCCACTCTCGCCTTATCTAATGTGAGTGTTCCTCTCTCAACTATCAGAAAAAGACTGAACAAGAATGGTGTTCATGGAAGGATAGCCAGGAGGAAACCACTGCTCCCTAAAATGAAAAAGAACATTGCTGCCCATGTGAAATCTGCCAAAGAGCACATAGATGATCCACAAGACTTCTGGAACAATGTTCTCTGGACAGACGAGTCAAAGGTAGAACTTTTTGGTCTCAATGAGAAACGACATGTTTGGCGAAAACCAACCACTGCGTTCGAACAGAAGAACCTAATCCCAACCGTGAAGCATGGTGGTAGGATTGTGATGGTTTGGGGCAGCTTTGCTGCCTCAGGACCTAGGTGGCTTGCCATCATTGGCACAACCATGAATTCTGCAATGTATCAAAAGATTCTAGAGGAGAATGTCAGGCCATCCATCCATGAGCTGAAGCTGAAGCAAGACAATGATGCTAAACATACAAGCAGATCTACAAAAGAATGACTGCAGAAGAAGAAATTCCATGTTTTAGAATGGCCTAGTCAAAGTCCAGAGCTAAACCCCATCGAAATTTTGTGGCAGGACCTGAAGCGAGCTGTTCATGCAAGGAAGCCCTCAAATATCACGGAGTTGAAGCAGTTCTGTCAGGAGGAATGGGTCAAAATTCATGAAAACAATGTGAGAGACTGACCCGCAGTTACAGGAAATGCATAGTTGAAGTCATTGCTGCTCAAGGGGACGCCACCCGGTACAGAATCTAAAGGTTCACATACTTTTTCACACATGGATATTGAATGTTGGATCATTTGTGGATAAATAAATGTTGAAAAAGTTTCATGTTTTTGTGTCATTTCTTTCATCAGGTTATCTTTATCTATTATTAGGACTTAGATTAAGATCTAATAACATTTTAGGTTTGAAATATGTGAAAATCCTAAGGGGTTCACAAACGTATTAAAAACCAGGGCCCCCTAAAACAGAAAAATATGACCAAACCAGCAAATCTGTACCACAACCTTTCGCGAGTAAGGGCAGTTAAAATGTGGAATTTACTACCCATGGAGACTGTGATTGCAGATACAGTAGATATCTTTAAGAAAAGGTTAGACATGTCTTTAGAAAGGAAAGGTTCAGATGTAGCAAAGTTTAGTGTCTTCCGTGCCACTGCCACGCCCGGTCGTGGCATCGATGGGTTGACGCTGCGCGGGGGGGTTCCATTCAGAAGCATAGACCCCCTGCAGCACCATCGTGGCAGACACTGGCCCCGGCGCCGCAGATACTATCCCGGGCGCCACAGACGCTATCCCGGGTGCCACAGACACTATCCCGGGCGCCACAGACACTATCCCGGGCGCCACAGACTTCTTCTTGTTTGTCCGCGGCACCAGGGACAGCAAGTCAAACTACATCTGTATACATCGATATACTAAATAAGTACACATAGGAAGCATGTTGATCCAGGGAGTAACCTTATGAGATATAATTGGATTAGGTTTCACTAGGGTTTTTTGTTTGTAACAGGGAGCACTAGTAATTATTGTTTATGTGAAAAGCGTGCAATGTTAGGTTAGTTGTAATGGCGAAGTAAAAACTGTTGAAGGTTAATTAGTTGCCTTTCTTTTATACATATTTACAGCATGTAACTTCCACTGGAAACTAAGGGGGGGGGAAAGTGACATTTACCAAAACGCAGGAGATTTTCATGTAAAGATGCAAACTGTCTAAAATGGATATTGAGAAAATCACATGAAATCAACGACATCATAGTTAACATTTTTAACAATAATGTCTTTATTTCTTTTAACTTTGCCTTTTAAGTCATGTAATAAGCATTTAATTCCGACACAGCAAAAATGATACCTTCTATGAGAGAAAACAGCAGCTATTTTGCACACTCCATCTATCTATCTATATCTATATTTTTCAAAACGTTGTATGTCTGTCCCAAAGGCCAATCTGATAAGGCCAATCTGATTGGTCAGTTGGTCTGTCACTCACCCTCTGGCCAATCAGATTGGTCTGTGGACCAGCCCCGCCCCGCACGCCTCATTGGTCACACTCACCCGCCGCCGACACAGTTACCAATGCTGCCCGCTCCTCGGTGCCGCCACCACCTCACCACCTCACCACCCCTCCACCCCCACAGCAAACCCCAGCCTCTGCACCACTACCCACGGCCAGCGGCCAGCGGCGCCCCAGCCTCACCTCTCCCCACACCCCCCCACCCCCAGCAAACCCAGCCTCTGAACCATGGGGCCAGCGGTGCCCGCTCCTCGCGCCACAGCCTCACCTCAAATGCCCCCCTCCTCCACCTCCACCTCACCTCTCGCCGCCTACCGCCGAGTAACCGATGCCGCCGCCTCTCACACGTGGTGGCCGCCGTCTCACATACAGTACTACCACCGGGAGCACCAGCAGCCAGGTACCTCATCACCCCCCCCTCCGCAGCCGGGCCGGGGAAGCTGGGTGGCGCTAGCAGCTATCACCACCCCACAACCCCCCCCCCCCCCCCACGGCCGAGGTGGCGCCAGCAGGTATCGAGCCCCCGCCCGGACCAGCGGCCAGGAAGCCGGGAGCGTGAGCAGGTGTCAACAACCACCCCCCCCCCCCCTTCGCGACAGGGCAGAGGAAAAAGCAGAGGGGGGGGGGCAGAGGAAAAAGCAGAGGGGGGGGGGCAGAGGAAAAAGCAGAGGGGGGGGCACAGGAAAAAGCAGAGGGGGGGCACAGGAAAAAGTAGAGGGGTGGGGCACAGGAAAAAGCAGAGGGGGGTACAGGAAAAAGCAGAGGGGGGGTACAGGAAAAAGCAGAGGGGTGTACAGGAAAAAGCAGAGGGGGGCACAGGAAAAAGCAGAAGGGGGGCACAGGAAAAAGCAGAAGGAAAAAGCAGAGGGGGGGCACAGGAAAAATCAGAGGGGGGGCGAACAGGAAAAAGCAGAGGGGGGGCACAGGAAAAAGCAGAGGGTGGGGCACAGGAAAAAGCAGAGGGGGGGGCACAGGAAAAAGCAGAGGGGGGGGCACAGGAAAAAGCAGAGGGGGGCACAGGAAAAAGTAGAGGGGGGCACAGGAAAAAGCAGAGGGGGGGCACAGGAAAAAGCAGAGGGGGGCACAGGAAAAAGCAGAGGGGGGGCACAGGAAAAAGCAGAGGGGGGGCACAGGAAAAAGCAGAGGGGGCACAGGAAAAAGCAGAGAGGGCACAGGAAAAAGCAGAGGGGGGGGGGGGCACAGGAAAAAGCAGAGTGGGGGGAGCAGAGGAAAAAGCAGAGGGGGGAGCAGAGGAAAAAGCAGATGGGGGGGGCACACAACAACAAACACAAACTGGACTGACACACAAACTGACTGACGCGCACACACAGACTGGCGCGCGCACACACACACACACCCACTGACTGACACACACACACACCCACTGACTGACAAACACACACACACACACGGATTGACGCGCACACACACACTGACTGACGCGTACACACACACTGACTGATGGGCACACACACATTGACGCGCGCGCACACACACACACACACTGACTGACGCGCACACACAGACTGGCGCACGCACACACACACCCACTGACTGATGCGCACACACACACACCAACTGACTGACGCGCACACACACCCACTGACTGGCGCACGCACACACACACACCCACTGACTGGCGCACGCACACACACACACACCCACTGACTGGCGCACACACACACACCCACTGACTGGCGCGCACACACACACACCCACTGACTGGCGCGCACACACACACACCCACTGACTGGCGCGCACACACATACACACACCCACTGACTGATGCGCACACACACACATCCACTGACTGATGCGCGCACACACACACAATGAATGACGCGCACACACACACACCCACTGACTGACGCGCACACACACACACACCCGCTGACTGACGCGCACACACACCCACTGACTGACGCACACACACACACACAGACTGACGCGCACACACACACACACACACACACACTGAGTGACGCGCACACACACACACTGACTGACACACACACCCACTGACTGACTGACTGACACACACACCCACTGACTGACTGACGCACACACACACACACACTGAGTGACGCGCACACAGACACACTGACTGACACACACACCCACTGACTGACTGACGCACACACACACACACACACACTGACTGACGCACACACACACACACTGACTGACGCACACACACACTGACTGACGCACACACACACACACACACACTGACTGATGCACACACACACTGACTGACGCACACACACACACTGACTGAAGCTGTATAGGAGGGGGGAACGGAGCTGGAAAGGGGTCGGGGGACCGGACCGGTAAATGGGGGGGGGAGGGACCGGACCTGTAAAGGGGGGGGGAGCTGGATTGATTGGAACGGGGGACAAACAGAGAGGGGGGAGACAGGAGAAGAGATAGGGGGTAAACAGCGGAAGAGGGGGGAGAGAGAGAGGGGGGGAGAGAGAGAGGGGGGGAGACAGGGGAAGAGGGGAGAGAGAGAGAGGGGGGGAGAGAGAGGGGGAGAGAGAGAGGGGGGAGACAGGGGAAAGGGGAGAGGGGGGAAGAGAGGGAGGGGGTGACAGGGAAAGAGAGAGAGAGAGGGGTGAGGAGAGAGGAGAGAGTAGCAGGAACATTACATCCCGGGCAACGCCGGGTCTCTCAGCTAGTAGACTAATAAAATACAAGCAGAGACCTCTAGAGAGAGAGCGCCGGACAGAGGAAAGAATTACAGAAGTATGCCCAGTGAGACTTATTCAAAGGCAACAGGAAGACAAAGGTGTATTTTTATATGGGTTATCGTGGATTGCACCTTTACATTATTGAAAGGAACATGGCAATATCATCGGAGATAATGGTCACTCATTCACCCCAAAAATCCACAGCGCAGTTAACAACCAACGAGAAGGACGTTTTCTGAGAATTCCTCCAGGATACTTAAAAACTGGTTACATTGACGAGTGCCACAGTCTGCGTTGGAAGGCCACCACTCAATCCAGGTGCTGGAGTCCAAAGGATACTCGTACCTGAAAAAAAACAACCAACCATGAGAGAATTAATGTCCAATAAAAAGTGAAAATCTTTCATATATGCTAATTTATAAGGCTGAAGCCTAAGTTTATTGTGAATGAGCATTGTTTCAGATACATGTGCAGAAGTGCAGCACAGCAGTAAAGGCAGATGGGTTCTACCATCAAATAGGTCTATTGATGATGCCCATTATTATATGTGGAGTTCTGAAAGTTGTCTTACTGGAAGTGATATAAAATTCTGATCCGAATGCCTTCTTTGCCCATGATCAGATACTGGTCTTTTACATTTATTTCAACATCAAGGCAGGTCTTCTTTTTCATAAATGTTACTTCTGTGTTTGCTTTTACAGATGCTTCACCTAGGATTGAAAAAAAAAATTATATAGTCCGTGAAGCAAGTATTTTAAACAAAATCTGAATCAAGAGTAGCTCGCATGAGTCCTGGAGCAAAAGGCACACGTGTTATTGTGATCGTATTTAGCATGCCATTCTCGTAAATAGCACCATTCTTTATATTAGTATACATAGTAGATGAGGTTGAAAAAAGACATACACCCATCAAGTTAAACCTATGCTAAATTTAGATGACAGATACTTTATCCCATATTTGTACTTACAGTATATTGATCCAGAGGAAGGCAAACAAAAAAACCCAGTGACAT
The DNA here is from genome assembly GCF_040206685.1 of Ascaphus truei. Classification (NCBI taxonomy): domain Eukaryota; kingdom Metazoa; phylum Chordata; class Amphibia; order Anura; family Ascaphidae; genus Ascaphus; species Ascaphus truei. Next base: position 10,896,477 of record NC_134503.1, read on the forward strand.
ACCATCCAATGAAATCTCATAAAGGGAAAAATAAATTGCTTCCTGACTCCAAATATTGGCAATCAACATCCTTCCCATGTTTACTTATTTGGTATATCCCTGTATACCTTTCCTTTCTAAAAAGATGTCCAACCTTCTTTTGAATATATCTATTGTATCTGCCATCAGTCTCCATGGGTAATGAATTCCACATTGTAACTGCCCTTACTGTAAAGAACCCTTTCCTTTGTTGCTGGTGAAATCTTCTTTCCTCCAACCATAAGGGATGTACTGCCCTTGGAGTAGTTCATTGAATAGTTCTTTTGAAAGCTCCTTGTATTGTCCCTGAATATATTTGCATATAGTTGTTATATCCCCTCTTGGACGCCTCTTTTCTAATGTAAACAAATCTAATTAATACAATATTTTTTTCTGACAGTAGAAAACCATGAAATTAACTGTTCTTTAAATATTCCCCAAAATGTGAATGTGCATACAAAACAAAATGTGTGACTCCTACTTCCTACCTTTCTTGAAGATGTCTAAGATAACTGCAGTGTATTTCACAAAATTGCCATCTTCCCTGGACGCAAGGATTTTGACTTTAAATGCTGTTGAGAAAAAATAGTTAACAGTTGAATTATTAAGCATATTCTACTGCGTTTTGACAGTCAAATCAATCTCCAGCTGTTTGTTTGACGCACTGGTGGCTAGTGGTTAATGAATGCAATTGGCTGGGTTTACCGCTATGCAAAAGATTTTGAAAAAACATGGTAATATTTGCAGTGGAATAGGAAATATTTAGATTTGGGCGTGCACAGTAACACTATAATCCAGTCAAAGATTTAAAGCATAAACTCACATTTAACGGAGACTAAAGATGTACAGAGTTTTTTGACTGCACACTGTTATACACGTTTATCCAAAACTGCTTTTTAAAGAAGAATGAACTACAATAATGACATTGTTACTTATGCTATGGCTGCAACTAGGTCCCCTGGAACTCCAAGGATTGGACAATATTGAAGAAAAGGCAGCAGCAGTCTATTTAAGGAAAAACAACATTGAAATTGGCAGCAGATGAGAACTATCTGTTGTAAAACCCGAGACCTTATTATATCCCTTGGTATCTTTCAGATTTTGGGTAGTCTTGTGTCTAACCCATTTTTTATAATAAAAAAAAAAAATATATATATATATATATTTGTCGAATCATACATTACTAACCCAATATTAATATTTTGGTTCCCAGCGTCAGCAGAACCGTTATCAATATGCAGACAACAAAAGCCCCTTGAAAGAAGCCCTGCATATACTAAACTAAAGGACTTGACAGTCAAACAGTAAATAGTTTCCTATCATTTGTTCATTAAGAAGCTTTGACAGCTTGATATGCTAAATGAAAACCTGGACAGAGCAGCAGAGCAGTCAGGGTATAAGTACTAACGTGTGTGGGTTAAATGGACACATTCAGAAGTAATCCCCATGCTTTATTCTGCGCCTTTAGCGATCAGATTGATAGTAATCTGCGTGGCTTTAACACAACAGGTGGGACATCTGCTCGATGCCTATCCTAGTCCTGCAGATTTCGGGAACTTTATGCCAGAATGCCGTTTAAGGGATAAAAGACAGCAATTTAGAAATCCCAGCAGCAGTAGGTTGGCGGTGAGATGTAACTGTGTATAAAGAACTTCAGGCCTTTTCCTCGTGCTATTCTTCCACAGCAAGGGGAGCGCAGGACGCAAATACATGAAATAGAGACCTGTGAGATTTCAAAAGCACTGCGTACACATGGTTACATCAGCACCTTAAAGTGTTTCACGATCTAAACTTACTGTTTACGTGGTAATCCGCGGGACCAGGACTGCCACCAGTGCTGGAGGATTATGGCTGGTGGGGTCCGATCGAGAAGCATGATTCTCCCCCCCCCCCCCCCCCCCCCACCATAGACAGCAAGTTTCGCTACATCTGTATGCTAAACCTACACTGCTCCAGGACCAAAACAGCCGCTTAACGAGGAAACAGGTGCTAAAATATAGTCTTTGATCTGTACCATTTTACAACACTATAAAGATTACACCCTTTCCCACTGCAGCCAGGAAGGTGACCCAACTTTATGTGGTGGTTCAGATCCTACAAAATACTGCTCTAAACTACATTAAAAAAAATTGTGCGCATCTTTAAAATTAATTGATTTTTGTATGTGGCCCTGATACATCTATTTACCTGGTTTTACATTATAAAACATCATTAGTTTCTTACCATAGACAACATCATTCCGGCACGCGGTGTCTTTTCTGTCATCTGCCGTAATGGTCATGTCCATTTTGCTTTGCACCTTGGCACATTCCACTACATATTGTTGGGGCAAAGGAAATTAAAATGTATTAGGTGAAGGACAATTAGACTCAAATAGGTTAATACCATAGTGAAGAAGCAGGTATTTACTGGTATGATAATCGAAAGTACCACAAACGAGATGTACGCACAGAACACTCGCTGTTCTCCTCGGGTATTTTGGGAAGAAGAATCAGCCCTACTTTGTGCGCTGCTACCATTCATGGGATTGGTCGAGAAACAAAACTCCTCGATTCACTTTGGAACTTTGCTTACTGTTGGACTCATTGTTCTTTTGATACTTTATATCTTGTAATTTGCCCCCAAAGATTTTTTTTCATGGTTCTAGGTACATTTTTTTTTGTATTGCACTCAAGGGATTAATGTCAGTATTATATATATATTTAGATTGTAAATTCTTCATGAAGTAATTCATACTTTTATATTTGATTATTTTAAATTCCATTTATTCTAAATGTATCTTCTATAAATTAGCCATCGCTATATAAATACAAATATAAGCAGGTTCTTATTTTCTTAAAGGGATCCAGATACATATACTGTATGTTACATTAAAATCAATGGAATAAAAGGCCCTAAAATTTTTAAAAAATTTTTTTTAACAGATTCAAACAAAATGGGGTTAAAATCTGGGTCTCCCACAGCCCAAATAACTCTCCTCTCCCCTAATTTTAATGAGTGAGGATTTCCTACAAGAACAAAATCGCTAACGTCACAGGATATTCACATTTGAAAGATTAGTCTAAGATATATATATATATATATATATATATATATATATATATATATATATATATATAAACATATATATACACACATACACACTATACATTAGATATATATATATATATATATATATATATATATATATATATATATACACACATACATACATACACATTTTCCTTAAATTCCATATCTATTGACTAATATCTCCTTTGCTCAGTTTACCTTCCATGCATCTGCATTCATCTCCATTGCAAAGTTTTAACAATTTCTCATCTCCGTATGGGTTATAGAAGATTGTACACTCTTTTTCTGATGCAGAGAGAGAAAAGATAGAACATTAGCAAAACACAGGGTTGCAATCACATCATACAATTTAGCAGAACACCTGATGAGCTAGAGATCACCCATAGAACCCCAACAGTGACAATACTAAAAAGCTCTTTACATTTAAAATAAGTTTGCAAAGCACTGACCCGCAAATTCATGGAGCGTTCCATATTTTTTCACCCCAAACTCACCTTGGAAAACTTGACACCCTCTTCAACTCAATATGCCGCTTAGTCCTCCAATGTAACTACAACACACATCACTGCGAAATGCTCAAAGAACTAGATTGGTCATCACTTCAATCTAGGCGCAAGGTTCATCTCTCCTATCTTGCCTTGAAAAACTTTCTTGACATGCTACCCGCCTATCTGGACAATCTCCTCACCACTACCACACGCAGCACTTATCACCTGAGATCTGACTCCAAACGATTGTTTATGGTCCCAGGTTCAACAAAGTATCCGGCCGCTCCTCCTCCTCTTACCGAGCACCCCACACCTGGAACAATCTACCTGAGACTCTCACATCCACCACCAGTCTAAGTTCTTTCAAAACTAAAAGCTGTCTCACATCTTAATCTGATCTGTAACTGTAACATACGCGTATAACATCTAATCTTTAACTGTGCATGCAATGTCTTGTATATAATGTATAATCTCTGTTCACTTAATGCAACTATGTATTTGTAACTATGCATTTGTCATCTTAACTCTGTGCCCAGGACATACCTGAAAACGAAAACTCTCAATGTATTACTTCCTGGGAAAACATTTTATAAATAACAGTGATGATGATTCTCAGTATCCATACACTTTACTTGTACATTTCCCAGGCACAGAATCAAAGCAAATTATGCTTTTACCCATTACGTTGCCACATTCAAGTCTTAAATAGCCTTGTTTTACCTGGTGCGTGAAATTCATAGACCTTGAAAATTGCAGGGCTTAACATCCCAACATGAAATACTTCCCTCACGTGGAAAGCAGCACAGACATATTCATCAGATGAAATCTAGAGCACAATAAAAGATGTTTATATGAGAAGCAGAGCGTGGTTATGATCATTGATAGCGTCTAACTCAAAGATTGTCATACCCAATCGAAGTGCAGAATGACGCGTCCATCTGTAATGCTGTAATCAGTTACCAGTTGGTCAACTCTCTGTGTGAGCTGCAAATAAATAGCAAGGATTTTAACGGTTATGTCAGACACACTGATGCCAAAATTATGTTTGGATAGTCACTGAGGTTGAAACACACTTATTAGCATTAGTACTGTACTAGTCTTATTATTATTATTTTTTTATATATATATAAAATATTTTACCAGGAAAAATACATTGGTCGTGATACATCAAACAGTGATAAGTAAAACTGGAGGTGCTATCTCCATAAGTTGGTACATTTTTGGAGATAACATCTCCAGTTTTCCTTATCACAGCTTGATGCATCTGGGCCATTGAGAGTTACCTCTCGTTTTCAAGTGTGTCCTGGGTACAAAATAATAAGCTTACAACATTCTAAGTTACAGTTACAAACATGTTTAATGTATAAAACAGTCCAAGTCTGAAAAGAACTTAAACTGGAGGCGGTTTGGAGAGACTCGGGTAAATTGTTCCAAAAGTTAAGTGTTCGGCAAGAGAAGGAAGAGCGAACAGATTATTATTTTTGTTAACCTTGAAACCATAAGCAGGCTTCTGGAGACTGATGGAAGGAGGTGAGAGATGTGTACAGTAGGGGTGAGATGAGAAGTCTGCACCGATAATTGGGCAACTTGTCCAGAAAGTATTAGAATCACAGTATAGCAGCATTGGATGCTATTTAGCCACTACGTGACAATCCACAGAACTGACTTTTGTACCACTGCATGGAGCAGAACGGTCTGCTGTTACTTTACACTGCTCAGGACGTCCCTAGCACTGCTCAGGTGCAGGATGGGAATTCTGCGGCCTGCATTTTTGAGAATTGTTCATTAAAAGCAGGAATATTCAACCCTTATCTCTTGAGTCTGGGTATTATGTAGGGCACTGCTAGAGAGAGAGAGAATTGTATTAACATGTACTGTATATTTATTTCACATAATTACCATAGATAAATCTTTTTCGTCTGCTTCTAATCCAGTAACCAGAGAGATCTCCATAACTGCATGCCCGGATGTAGACAAGCCCTCGCTCCCTTTGGGCTTATATCTAGAATGGATACAAATAAAAAGCACATGATACTTAAAGAAGCACCCCTTCTCCAACCCCCCACCCCCATCTGTGTTTTTCTTCCATATTGGTTTCACTACAGAATTCGACCCGGTGGGCCTGCTGAAGCAAAATTACTTTTCATCTATTCTACTTTTGATGTAAAGCAGTAATGTAACCCTTGCACTGCCACAGTGGTCAGCAGAGCAACTGCTTCTCACAGTATTTACCGCTTTTTAAGCAACATTCATTTAGCATTTGTCTCACTTCGTGATAATCATCCAACTCTAGATTATAACCTCCACAAGCCGGGACCTCATTACCTCTGGTATCTATTTGTCCTTATTTCTATGTCATTCACATCACTGTTCTCCCATTGTACTACTCTGTGGTATATGTTGGTGCTTTATGAACAATAATTATACTAATAATAATTCCAACTCCAGACAGATTTCAATGGAGTCTCACATTTTGAAGTAACATTTTTTTTTTGTGCAAGGCCTTTAAGTCTCACATTCTTTATAGTGTGTGTGTGTGTGTGTGTGTGTGTGTGTGTGTGTGTGTGTGTGTGTGTGTGTGTGTGTGTGTGTGTGTGTGTGTGTGTGTGTGTGTGTGTGTGTGTGTTTTAGAACTCTGGCAGTAGAAGCTCAAAGCTCAAACATTTCCCAGGGTCTTCCAACAAGATGTCTTTCTTTCTGTTCCAGGTGAAGACATAGAACCAGAAGACCAGAAGAAGCCTGTTGAGTTCCACACTCAGAATTACAGAAAACATATTTTTTTTCTTATTAGTGCTGCCTTTGGGGCAAATCCTTCTTGGCTACAGAATCAGCTTTTAACAGAGTGAATAAAATGACATTGTTTTTTTTTTTTTTTGCCATGAAGTTCCTCCGAAAAGGAATGTGAGACAAGGCCTACCCTATGTAGCTGTAATAAGTGCCAGGAGAGGCTGCCAAACTTCAGACCATAGTTCCTCTTCTACAGTATTAGCAATTATGGCTGAATGCCAATGAAGCTTTCTCGCCTGCAGAACAGGGATTATTTTTTTTTCACTATAAATTCAAATTTTGGCAATCATTACAAAGACAGACCTCAAACTTTTACCGTCTCGCAAAAGAACACAATGCTGGTTTTAAGGGAAGTACATTGCTTTGGCATTAATGCATATTTCCTGACAAATGAAACTACCAGTAGTTATTTATGTTAAATCTCACTTATATTTTACGAGTAGGGTTTGGATAAAGCTAGGATTACATTCGTAGAAATAACTGCCCCCCGTTGGAACGATCCTCAGGTTCTGTGCTTCTGGCCAGAGACACATTCCCTTTAGTGTCCAACTTGGCAAGTTTGAATGTTGTCCTTCAAGTATTGGCTTAAGGGCACAGAGAGGAACGCTAAACGGTTTCTGTTTTAACCCATTGGTTAAAATTGGGAACACCGAAGAAACATTATTTTCCTGCACTAATTTTGTTTTTGATGTTGGAAATGGATTCACTTTAAAATTACATTTTTGTGTTTGTGACGTAGGACGCTGCCAATTTCTATACTTGCAGTTTTATGGAAATGTTGACATTTCTGGGTCTTATTCATGTTGCATGATTTCTGTGACTTAGTGAACATAGAGCCTGGTTTGAAACCATTATGCATTAAGGACGCGTGTACCTACACATTGCATTAGGTTAGTCGGAAACGTTTAATGCAGTTAACTCTGTGATGCTGAGAAACAATAAATTAATCTTAGCTTGGATTCATCCCGCAGTGGCATTTCTGAGTTGATGTACGATCAAGCAGTCTGAGCAGGTCAAGCCTTGTACTGCCTAGGTCCAATACAGTTTCCATACACAAGATGGCCTTATAACCAATCTCACATAATACATGGCTGACACTTGTATGCATGTATATCTTTATTTATATAGCGCCATTAACATACATAGCACTTCACAGCAGTAACACACATGACAATCATATAAATAACAAATAATACAAATAACACATGATGGGAAGAAGCGCTTCAGACATAAAAGTGACACGTATGAACCAGTTGTGGCAGATTTCACTGTTTCCACTGATAATACAGCATATTGCGTCATAACTAGGGATGGAAAAAGGCCAAGCGCCTAAAATTTGACCTGGGGCCCCTTTGTTGCGACACACAGGACTGCTTAGTGTGGCATTCAGGGGATGAGGAGGGGGGTGGGTGATGGGTGTATCGGAAAGTGGGTAGTAGCGAGGGGTGGAGGAGGGAGCGAGGCGGAGAGAGCGCCAGCACTCTGCGGACCCCTGCTTTCAATTATGACAGTGTCATAGGAATGGGGAGGCGTGGCTGTGTGCGAGTGTCAATGTCAGTGTGGTCGTGTGTGTGACAAAAACACACTGACACACACAGTCTGACATACAAAGCCGATGATGGGACGCTTGATGGTAAATGGGAGCCGGAACAGCCCCCCCTCTCTCCTCCCCACCAACAAAAATGTTGCTCTTAAAAACCTCTAGCTATATATATATATATATAATAGGAGCAAAAACCTTTGCTACATCTGTATGAAAGAAAAAAAATCCCTTTTGTCTTGACACATAGTGGGTTATGTATCCAGATCTCCTGGCTGCCAACGTTTGGGCAATAAAATAGCACTTGATCTATCAAAGTAGAACATTTCCACTACATGCAATGGGACCTTGTTTTTCCGTTGATAAATTTGGTGCTGTTTTATGCACCACTTCTTGCTCCTCATTTGCAGGTTGAAGATTAGGATCCAGAACCCCCATAATCTGGTTAAAGTGTGTGGATGAGGTGCTCAGTTGGCTAGTAAATCTTGACCAGGGGTTAACACTGGAGTCTTATGGGGTGACCGCAAAACAAGAGTGATATTAATCACCTTCTCCGTCAGTTAATTTCCTTTTTTTTTTTTTAAATATTAACTGACCTGGCATTGCCACGCAAACATTGATCTCATCTAGGCCACTGTTACGGATTAGGCTGAGTCCCCGCTGGCAATGAGCGCACTCATGCTTGGTGAACGCCCCAAGCATGAGCGCCGGGTGTCCTGCATGTACGTGCGCACACGCGGGAGGGGCATTGCGGGAAGTTGAGCGCGCGGGAAAGTATAGTTTTTTTTGTTTACGTAAGCGCCGAGCGTGGGTGCCCGCACACGAGCGAGCGCGGGGACTTACATATAGCTATATATGTAAGTAACCGCCGCAAGCGACGCCCGCCCAGCGCTAGCAGGGACGCAGCCTTATAGTGATTAAATGGATGCATCTGGTAAAGAATATAGCTACCAAAACTCCCAACTACATTTCACATTTACATATTTTACACCCCTGTGTATGTTAACCTTTTTGATTTTGACTAAACTGGTTCATTATGAAGCCTCGTCCTGGTATAAATCTGCCTGAAGCTGATCTGTTGGGAAGGTGGCTTGGGATTCTGGCTGAAGTTTAGTGACTATGCGTGTGTATAAAATACCTCCAGACCTCGCTGGGAGAAGTAGTATATATAGTTACATACTGTGTAGTAGTTACATAGTAGATGAGGTGGGGGGAAAAAAGTCCAAGTTGAAACTGTGTTAAATTTAGTCGACAAAGACACTCATCCTATATTTCTATTCAGATTTGGTATCGTATGGTATACAGTTTTGTTTTTTATAATCAACATCATCTCAGCAGCTCAAATCCTTACACTGTAGAAGTTACCATGAGGCTCCCACCTGTCTGAGAGTTAGTAAAATAACACGTTCATTCACTTTTAAAAAGGAGTGCACTATAGATAGAAATGGAAGTGAACAGTCAGCACAGAGTAGGGACTTTACAAACAGGAAACTAACAGGTTGAAAGGATACATCTGTTGCGTAAAAGAAGACAAAAAACATTGATGCGTTTAATGCATTAGTTTGTTAAATCAATCAAATTACAACTTACTTTGCACAAGCCTCCAAGCGCATAGTTTGAAGGGCATCCTCATCAAATGTTGATTCATCCCTGTCCCCTACATATTACAAACAAACAAGGCTACATAACCGTGTATTTATTAGAGATGACCAAAGGCAAGACGTCCAAACTGAATGGATTATTAGATGGGAAGCCAAAATGGTATCAAGCCCATCACGGTAAAGCTAAAAAGCATACGTTTTGAAATCTATTATTTATGAAGAGGCAACCAAGAGTACTCTTTGGATCTATGGGGAAGGGTTCTAGTCCTGGGTTTTGCCCTTACAGACATCTTTGTTCCTGGCAAACCTCTTCTTGGACTTGGTTATTGGCTGCACCTGTTCCAGGGCTTTAAATAATAGTCTGTTATGCCTTGGCCCAAGCATGGTATTCTATCCCATGAGTAAATGGACCCCGTGAGTATTTGTTGTTGTTGTTCCTGTGCCCTGTTACTGTGGATTCCCTGTTGCCGACCACAGCCTGTGACCCAACCTTGCTCTTCTGTCTCCTGCCTTAACCCCTGACTGTTATCCTGACCTTGCACCTCTGCCTGCATCCCGACTATGATTTACTCTAACAGGACTCTGTCCCCTGGCTCTGGTTGGTGATCAAATACCCTTAGCTTTGCTCTGCAGGTCCACTTCCTATCGGAGACCAGCATCGTTATACTATTCACATCACATATCCCACTACTAAGACACAGGTTACATGAAAAAATTATCTACCGTTTCACTAAAAGTGGCTCTCCTAGAAATCAGGATCAGAAGTTTTCCTGGTAATGGTGTAAGTGATGGTGCTCACTGCACTAGGGGGTTCACCTTTAAGCCCCTCGTGGAAATCAGTAACAAGCAGAGGCGAAGAGTAGGGAACAGCAGATTTTCTTCTACAAATACTTGTTTTGCCATAGTAAACCGGCGCTTCGGTCTTTAACCGTGGTTTACCGTGGAAAAAGAAATCTTTTTTTGACGGAAGTCCGCTGCGCCTACATCCTCTCTGCTCTCCTAGAAAATAAATGGAAAATAAAATACTTTACATGAGTTAGGCTTTCTTTCAACCTTTAAATCAAAGCTGCATGTTTCTTCAGAGGTGCTAATAAGATGGTAAACGGTCGTCACCTGCATACAGAGACAAAAAGAGAACGTAAAAGCACTTTGGATTGCGTGGAGCGCAAACGATGTTTGTTACAGACTACCCATTTTCAATATTCCAGATTACAAATTGCAACATACACAGAGACTGTTTAATATTCCGAAAAATAGGATGCCTTTTTTTTTTTTTTTTTGCTGTTGGTTTTTCATTCTCTTGTACTAGTGCCAAGAGCGCGATGAACGATGCAGGCAGAAAAGTCTGCTAGGAAACAGATAATATTAAAGCAAAAAGGGATTACATCTGTGGGCAAAAGCGATGTATGCTTTGCGGAACTTTTAGGACACCGTACAAAGAAGTAGCAGCCACTTTGGAGGTATTCTAATCCCAGAAGTAGCGCGATGCACCAGCGCGTCTGGATGGTGCAATTGAGGGGGAGACATTGTTGTTACTTCAGCTGAGAACGGATGTAACAGACAATATAATAATAATAGCAAGTTTTTGTATAGCGATGCTAGTTTTACGTAGCGTTTTACAGAGACATTTTGCAGGCACAGGTCCCTGCCCAGTGGAGCTTACAATCTATGCTTTTGGTGCCTGAGGCACAGGGAGATAAAGTGACTTGCCCAAGGTCACAAGGAACCGACACCGGGAATTGAACCAGATTCATACTTAGTGCCAGTCAGTGTCTTTACTCACTGAGCCACTCCTTCTCCCTTCTTACAAGCGTCTTTTAATGGATGTTGGTGAGGGCATCTTTCCCTATTTTCAGGTTAATTATTGAAGTAAACAGTATGTTCTTCTTTTTTCTCTTTTTATGTACTTGAGGAATTGAAACCAAAACAGATCTCCTATGTTTGACCATTACATGGTACCCAGGGTTGCCACCTTCAGCTGAATGATAACCCAGAGACTTTTTTTTTAACGTTTTTTTATTTATATATTTAACTCTTACCTTCTCAGGCGGTAGCATCTACCCCTGCATGCTCCTGTCAAAATGGCTCCGCGATGTCAAATGGCGTCGCGTTGCCATGACAACGGGACGGCACGGCGACATGAGACGTGTCATAGCAACTCTGCGCTGCAGGGTGTCCCGTTGTCATGGCAATGCGACGCTGCATGGCGACGTGATGTCACGTGCTGTCCCGCTGTCATGGCAACGCCATTTGAAGTTGCGGAGCCACCGATAAGTCAGTGAAGACTTCCAGGTTGGACCGTTGAGGCGCGCTCCTCCATGTCCTTCCTGCGTGGATTTCACTCCCGCCAACGGTCCAACTCGTCTTCCGCCCTTCAAATGGAGATTTTACATCAAAACCTGTAGTCCGGGGCGAAGTATCCAAAACCCATAGTTTCCGGGTCAAACCCGGAATGGTGGCAACCGTGTGTACATGTGAGTGCATAAGATTACGCCACTTGACTCTTTCATATTAATTCAAACAATATTGCTCTACTTTGCTGTTATTTATCTTTTCACATAACCCTGGGACCGATTGTGCCACAGAAGAGGAATGGTACATCGCCGAGTAGCTGTCAGTCACTTTTAACGTGCCCCTGCTTCACAGCTCAGAGCTCCTTTGTAACGTAGTGTATTTCTGGTTATTTATTACTGCTACACTGACATGCAAAGACGACTCTAAAGCTTGCTAGTAAATGAGTGAGCTCTTTTCATGCGTTGTATTGTATTCCCATCAGGTACACGGTTTGTGCAATTATGTACTATGTGAACCATGCGTGTGCTTTAAGGGTCACTGGCGTGTTTCGGCTGGAAAATAAATCTACATTTGTGAATAATTTGTGAATACTTGAAAACACATCATTGTTAAAATACTCTTTCATACTGAGTGAATAAAACTGTGTTAAAGCAGCCATCTCCGCTACAAGATTTTTTTATTTTTACAGAATCGAACCAAGGGTTTCTCCGAAGCTGAACCCCCACTACAATTAGCTCTAGAGACGCCTTGGTACCAAATATACTTACTATGCCAGTTACTGGTGTCTCTGCTCACATTCAGGAAATCAATACAGCCGTCAAAATCGGCTCCAGTCCCGCTGGCCAATCGGAAGCTGCATCGGCATCTGCGGGATGACGTTGCGGCTTCCTATTGGACAACACCAACGGCCATCTTTGAATTTCCAGTAAGTATACTGGCAAATAAAACTATCTGGAGAAGAACTAATAAGTAGTGTGGTTCGGCTCCGGATAACCTGTGTGCACAAAATCATTAGTGAACATGTGGGGAGGGATGGAGCTTTCATTAAAGGAAGAGTTCTCAGTTGAAAACAGGAGCTATGACTATGCAGCAATCTTTAAAGAACCACAATAACCTTAGTGTTTGCACCCATGGGGTAAAAAGATCATATTACAATGTATTTTTTATATTGCTGCAAAATTAATAGGAGCATAATAAATCCCTACCCCAAATAGCTTGCAGTTCAGTGCACAAGGAATAGGTAGAGAAAGGACATAAGGAAGATGGCGACACCTGAATTGTGTACAGAACCAGGATATCCTATTTCTTTTGCCTGCCTTATTTCCAAGGCTACACGTTCTCACTATGGAATATTGTACTAAGATGGATGGACATTTTGAACTAGATTAAATGGTGTATTCAATTGATACTTTTAAAAGGAAATTAAGTGGCTAGAACAGATGTTCACACACTGCATATCATATGTGATCTATGTAGAACAGTAATGAAAAATGCTATTAATATAATAATATCCACTGTCAGATACACTGTAGTGTACTAGCACTATTTAGATATACATACATGTGCTGTTGCTATGCCAGTGCTACTTCCTGTAGCTATTACCAGATCTTCAGTCAGTGGTACCTACAAGTAACACATAATAATAATATTAATAATAATATTAATAGTAAACTTTCTTTCATATAGAGCTTTTCTCCCAATGGGACTCAGGGCGCGTCACAGTTACAGTATAGCGCGCGGTAAGCAGCACATAGGATTATTACAGACACTGTCTCGGTCTTGTAGAGCTTACAATCTATGTTTTTGGTGCCTGAGGCAGAGGGAGATAAAGTGACTTGCTCAAGGTCACAAGGCGCTAACACCGGGAATTGAACCAGGGTCCCAAGATTCACGCTCAGTGTCATTGTTTACAGTCACTGAGCCATTTCTCCTTCAATTAATAAAGGGTTCCTAAAAATAAAACTAGGGTTTCTTCTCCACGGCAGTGTTCTGTGGGACAACATCGCCACCCTGTGGCTCTTTAAATACCAAAAACTGAGCAGGTATACTGTATGTAGGGCAGGGGTGGACAAGTCCAGTCCTCAAGGACTACCAACAGGTCAGGTTTTAAGGATATCTGTGCTTCACTGATCCCTGCTTCACCGAAGGCTGAGCCACTGATTGAGCCACCTGTGCTGAAGCGGGGATATCCTGAAAACCGGACCTGTTGGTGGAACTGGAGTTTCCCACCCCTGGGAGACTAGAGAGACAGAGATATATCCAGTGGATTAAAGTTGCTGGGTGGCCAATTTAATGCTTAATACTTATTAGGTTGCATTGATCATCCATACCTCTATAGGCCTTGTTAGATAGGCTTTCTCGGACAACACATAGCGCTGGAAATCCCCCTTTTTCCTGTAAGACACATTTACGACCATGTCCAAAGTAAGCTTTTTATTCAGGATGGCGACCTCTGTCAGCGCTTCGAGAGCAATCACCGTGTCCTGTCCCAAATCACATAAAAACACACAGAAAAATCAAAGCAAGACACAGACACAAACCTGGGGTCTTAAACTCAGACCTCAAGGGTCACCAACAGGCCAGCTTTTATGGATATCCCTGCTTCAGCACAGGTGGCTCAATCAGTCGCTCAGTTGAAGACGGAGCCACTGATTGAGTCACCTGTGCTGAAGCAGGGATATCCATAAAAGCTGGCCTGTTGGTGGCCCTTGAGGACTGAGCTTGAGACCCCTGATATAACACATTGAAAATGGTTACATATAATGCAAATAAGAGATCTTTTAAAATGAACACTATCACCTACAGTACTTCTTAGTAACAAGAACAGTACACCATTGTAAGATGGCTTTGGAAACAATGTACTCTAAAACTTTGCAAATATTCAGGCGAACTATGTGCAAAAACGTCCTTCAGATTGTACTAACTTTCGCGAAATCAGCACAGTTGTGCTAAAATCATATGGTTTTCTCTGGCAAACTCAGGTGAAGTAACATTTTGCCAAATCCCAATCTTGTGACTATTCTCCCGGCGATGAAGATCCAAAGTTATCCACATTCATGAACTAGTAACCCACCAATGGTTCTTATAGCCAATTATAGTGCTACCTACTAGACCATTTATGAGAAAGGGGCAAAGTTGGTGACAGTATTAATTTAAGTCATGCGTGCAACAGTCTGACGGAGTGCTTCAAAGTTGTTGCTACATTGTGACATCTCTCCCACTCTCTGCAGAACGGCCAGCAATATGAAAGTGAGAAGAAAGAGCATCGAGGAAATAAAAACGGGGAGGAGGAGGAGGAATCGTTTCTAAGAATACTCTTCATAAAAGCAGGGGAATGTGGCAGAATTAATCAGAAAAGGAGTCAAGTCTTTAATCACACTAATGGGAAGCGTACAAAATGTTTCTTCTGTCAAATGGGAAATAGCCATTATTGACACCTTACTGTAGACAACATATTAAGCTTAATTAGCAATTATATTGAAGCTTCAATATAAGATCTTCAATTCAGATAGTCTGTGGATGCAATATTGCTATTAACCCCGTCATTTTTGGATGGTCCTGCAACACCATGCTTTCCAATACATAGCAGGCTCCTTCATTAGTTGACGAGGGAAGAGACTGCGGCGAACTGAACAGAGCACATTATTCAGCAGACGGTATACCTGTGTTGAATAAAATCCACCTCCATATCTCTGCTGTTCTGATAACCAGCGTACCACTGGGTTGGCATACTGCTTCTCACCAAGCTTTAGGCATGTCAGCAAAGCATACGCCGTAGTTTCAACAATCTGCGCTGTTCCAGCGTTCGGGACGGTGGCATCAAACTTCTTGAAGGAATCTTTCCAAAAGCGATACATTGGAGGGTCCCCTAACAAATGGCCACACGTTAAATTTGATAAAGAACATGTAAACGCATTTTTATTTCCATGAATACAACATGTGCTTGTAGCCATTGGGGCTAATGGTTTATGGATGCAAAGATGTACAAATATCGATAGGACAGACATACAGTAGATCCATATCAGTTATTGACTCTCTGCATCTGTTAGGAAGTGTAGGTATATGTAGTGTGAAGAGCCAATACCTTGCATCTCATATGGCCCCTGGAGGCGTATGTATCTCAAATGGAAATATTACTGTATGCTCAGTTGCATGTCTTAGACAGGTTTGCAGCCCCGCCTTTCACTATTATCACCCATCTTACAGTGCTTCCACTGCAGCAAGGGATTCTGGGAAGTGACATGCAAATGGTCCCCTAAAGCTTATGTTTGCTGCATTTCATAGCTTTTGAGCACAGCCTGGGTTAAGATGCATAGCCAGCAAACCCACACACAGACAGCCGTTTTGACCTTAATGGGTCTCATCAGTGTGAGGTTGGTTATACTGGCTTTGCAAAATGAAGCTTAGGATAGGTTTCACCACGCTTAGTTAAGTTATGGTGGGTAAAAAAGGTGATATATACATATATACATATATACACACTCGTCTGAATTCCAGGGGATGTCAAAAGACCAAGTCGACAACCAAAAGTAAGAGGGTAAGATGAAAATCAGAAAAAGTGGAGAAGAGAGGCTTGTAACCCCACAACCTGGAATATTATTGGGGGGGACTTCATCCAGCAGTGGATAGACAAGGGCTGAAGAAGATGATGATGATATATAGATTAAACAAAACATTTTTATTGGATTGTTTCATGTTTGAAAAAGAACTAAAATTCTGCTCGGGGTGCTAGAGAGTTTTAAAGGTGGATATACTCTAAATTAAACCCCATATGGCCAGTTGCCATAGTGATAACAGTATTAGTGGTTTGGGGACTTTTGGCTCAAAAATATCAAAATGACACCTGTAACAAGCAACCAAGATATGTGATACCATTGTTGATAATATATTCAGGCAGCAGCTGCTATGAAATAAATATTGGTGGAAAAAGCTGGAAAGAATTCACTTACCGACTCCTAACACGTTTGCTTCTCTTTTTAGTGTTGCTAAAGCGTAACGTGTACTGGTAAAAAATGAATTAGAAAGTGCCAGCGCATAGGCGCATATTGCCAGGGTAAAGGAACTCTGCGCATTTGCCACGTTCTTCGACAAATACTCTTCAGCACGATTCATTGTTTCTTTCACTTGCTGAAATAGAGAGAGAGAGTCCAATTAAACAACCACATCCTTGAGTATCTGGTAGAGCAGGAGCAGCCAACGCCAGTCCTCGAGGGCCACCAACAGGACAGGTTTTCAGTATATCCCTGCTTCAGCCCAGGTAACTCAATCAGTAGCTCAGTCAAAGGCTGAAACATTGATTGAGCCACCTGTGCTGAAGCTGGGACTGATTGAGCCACCTGCGCTGAAGCAGGGAAATCCTGAAAACCTGAGGACCGGAGTTGACTCCACAACATAAGCTTTTTGAAATCCAATAAGAACAAAGGTAGCACGTATCAGGGCACATATGGTGCAATTTTAAGGCAAAAAATCTGCACCATACATAGCTTAACCCTCCCCTTCCCTTCCATGTTCACCATACATAGCAAAGAAAGACAATCTATTGCCAGCAATATGATTTTTTTATTTTTTTAATACATCTTTAATATACCTGGAGCAATTATCAAATAGCAAGTTGTTTCCCGCACATTATTTGATCCCTGAATCCATGAGTGTCAGAACAGAAGAAATAAATCACATTAAAGCAGCTGCTATTTTTTTGGGGGGGGGGGGAGTTCCACCCCTTTAATATGTGCATCAATACAATCCACACAATGATAAGTAATTAGCTAAGTTGCCGATCGATCCATTCGCCTGTGATCGATCGGCGAAGATTCGACTCAGTGGTTCACTCAATGACTGCAGAGGAGTATTCTGCAGTCAGTGTGACTTTGTAAATGGTTGCTATAGAAACAAAAAAATGGCTTGTTACATTATAATACATTAAAAATGTTATTCAGAGTTGTTGTTTTGTAATGCTACAAGTATTTTCTCATAGTACAGAACTGATTTATTAAAAAAAACAACAACAAAAACATGTACAGTAGGATATTGCTTGGTCTGCAGCTTCAAACAGTAATCTGTGAACTGAAATAGTAACAAGCTGATCAGACCCCAGGTGGTGGAAGGGTTGTATTTTATTTTTTGCTAATGCTGCAGCATTAAAGCACATCCCCCCCAGCTCATAAAGACAGGTTACTTACCACAACAGGGCACATGTCATACGCTTTTTGAAATCCAATAAAAACGAAGGCGGTTAGATACAAGGTTTTTTCGTTTGATTCTATTGGTGAGGTGCCCTGAAAAGCAATATCATAAAAACAAGAATCATGTCCTCTCACTTATGTTAGTTCAGATGAGATATGTTTAATAATAACGCTCATGCACTGACTTATATCATACAATGTGGCATATGTGTATCAAGGAAAAAGTGGGGGCAATTCTGGGGCTAACACTGGGCCCCCAGATGTATCATAAAAACAATCCTATTGGTTTCAATTGGATTTGTTTCTTTGATACATACACTGGCGACACACTTTATTCGAGCTCGGCTAGTCCCACGAATTCGGGTATACCCGGGTGTATTGAGGTTTGTGACTGTTTTCTGCCCGAGTGCATTGAGGTATTTTCCAGGCAGGGATTGAAGCATTTTATTCCCGTTGGCTGCAATATAATATATATATATATATATATATATACTGCATTACAATTCATGAATTTATGCCATCTGGTAGACACGCGAAGCATTGCAGCCTATTAAATCCTAATCATTATCATTTAACAGATCAGCCGCCCGTCAGCCAGGCATGAACCCAGGCTGGGAAGGCAAACGCAACGGGGCTTGTCAGAGGTGAGGAGCGGCGCATTCCAGGTATCTGCCAGGTACATAATGGGTATTTGCTCGAATAAAGTGTGTCGGTGCAGTATGGTGCTTTTTTTTGGCCACAGAATTGCATCAGTATGCCGAATATACCCCAATAAATGCAACGCTTTGTTTTTATAATATAAAGACCTATGTCTTAATATCTACATTTTATCTATGCTCTATGAGTCTCTTTTGTATTAAAAAAAACCTTGTAGATATGAACCGAATCCCTGGAGAAGGTTTTCCAAACGCTCTAAGTAGCATTTATCAAGGTACAGAACTATCAATACATTCATTTACCTACTGGAGTTAATGCTGTGAATCGAGTGTATAAAAACGGTATAGTAGTTTAAATACATAGTATTTGTTATTGCTGCAAATCGAATGTATAACACGTCAATACACATAGGTGCAAATGGAAAATACATTTTCCATGGATAAATGTCCTCCGAAGTGCTCTAATCGCCTCCTCACCTGCAGTTTTACTGGTTGATAGCTGGATTTGTCCTTGAAAGAGCCATCTTTTGACTGGCAATTTTGTGCCAGCCAGAGCAAAGTGTTACAGACAGACATGTGATCAATCGAGACATATTTTCTAACATCACCAAAGATTCGCATTGCAAAGGCAGTTAACCTGAAATAAAATCAAACGGGTTCAAGATACCGATTTAGGATTTGGCATAAAATCAATAAAAATTAATCTTGTAAAATTAGTCTTTAAAACGCCCTGGTACAGACCACAGTATCATATTGGAAATATATATTTGGGATTCATTATAAAAGGCATTTTGTTGAACTATTACATGGTTAAAAGTTATTTTTATACAGTAAGGTTATCTTCAACCTGTATGCATATGGTTGTTAGTACTGTATATCATCAAATTCATGACTCTTCCAAGTAAAGTATGCTAAAGATTAAAACTTTAATAAAAGTTCAGTCATGGTGAACTGCTCTCTAGAGAAGAATACAGCTCAACCTCGTTCTAATGTGATCCGTTACAACGCGGATCCGCTTATAATGCGATGCAAGAGTGGCTCCCAATTTTTCGGATTTATGAAGACTTTACAACACAATTATTGGTATCTTAAATACTTTATTGTACAATGCATACAATTGTATATTATTTTTAACGCGATCCGCTTATAGCGCGATGTGATTCTTTGGACCCCAATCACAGCGTTATAAGGGGGTTGAGCTGTATGTGTAGGTCTGCTGTACGCCCCACACATCTTGGTTGTTATTCCTATTACCCTAGGTGAGAGGGATAATCTTTAATCTTTAAAGAAAGACCTGTGAAGCTTGCAGACCCATGAGAGACAAACTTGCACTAGCTAGAATGTTTTGTGAGAGGGCCGATTATGAGAATAAAGAAATGTATATCATCAGGGGGGGAAGAATGAGAGAGTTAGAGAGGAGGGGGAGAGAGGGGAGTGGGGAGAGCAGTAGCAGAGATAGTTAGGAAGCAGGGGGGAAGAGAGTGACAGAGGGGGGGCTTTAAAATGTTTTTGCAGGGGGGGCCAAAAATTGGGCTTATGTCACAAATTATATATATATATTTATTATATATTTTCCCAGGGATATAGCATAACTGAGAATAACATGCTATTACATTGCATTCCTTTTTGGGGGCTTTTTGTTTTAATTTAGCAAATGCCTGTGACCATGCAAACAGCTGAAAGTTTGCGCAAGCTTTTGCATCAGCATAAAATCCACATATATCTTCTCTTTCCAAAGAAGGCTTCCACATACCATGTGCTTGGGTCTCCATCCCTCCAAACGCTATAAGAGTAGTCCGTGTTTCGGAATGACAGGATGCTAGTAACACCTTCGAAAAATCCAATAGGAAAAGTGAATGAATACATTAGAATGAATGTCAACGTCCTTTCCGTGGTCACCGAGCACAATCGCTTACCTTCCTTCATTTGCCTTCTCATGTTGAATTGTGAGGTTAAGGTGTTGGGGCCCAGTAAATCCCAGTTATCCACCGTTTCCAGATAGTGGTAAACATAAAATATCGGGACCACTCTCATAAGCTCGGTCTCTGCGCTACCCTTTGGCAGGCTGGTCAGATAATTGATTCCTTCCGAGTTAAGGACTGTGCTGATGACTTCTCCAAGAAGGTTCCCTGTTTATTGTAGAACCCATTAGTCACACAAGAAATGTGTAAGTGTAGGAGAAAATATCTGTAAAATATTGAGCCTTGATACCCTTTTTGTATATGGCATTCTGACATTTTTATAAGCGGTCTTTTCTGCTTGTCATCCAAGTGAATAAGAAAGAAAAAAAAGTCAGCTGTACTAGGACCATTTAAACTACATTGTTCCTCTCTGTGGATTACTTTTTTCTCTCTTACTCTCTGCTCCTCTTTGCTATAACTGAGACTTGGCTCACTCAGTCTGACTCTGCTCTGGAAGCTGCCCTCTCTTATGGTGGCCTCTCTTTCTCCCACACTCCGCGCCCTGATGGCAGGGGTGGAAGCGTGGGGCTCCTGCTCTCCTCTATCTGCCGCTACCATACCCTTCCTATTCCTCCCTCTTTTGGTTTTCCCTCCTTTTGAGGCTCACACTGTCCAGATTTTACCTCCTTTCCTTGTCCACTTGGCAGCCATCTATATCACTCACCTACCTCTACTCATCCCCCTTCTGTCTTTCTTTCTCACTTCGAATCCTGGCTCTCCTTTCTCTCCTCAGACTCCCCTGTTCTTCTCCTTGGGGACTTCAACTGCCATATTGATGACCCCTCTCTCCCTTGGGCTTCCCGCTTTCTCTCTCTCTAACTTCTTCTTTTGGCCTTCAACAGTGGACTGCAGCCAGCACCCCCACAAGGATGGCCACTACCTAGACCTGTTTTTCACTAAAAACTTTTCCCTCTCTGATTTCTCCATTTCCCCCAGTCCTCCCTCTGACCATCATCTCATCTCATTTTCTCTCTCTCGCTTCATCCCTTCTCCACCTCCATCTACCCCTCGCTTCATCAGAGACCTGCGCTCTCATAACTTGCCAGCTTTTGTTTCCACTTAACGCTCCTCTCTCTCCAGACCCTGACAACCTGATCAAGAACTACAACTTTGCCCTATCCTCCTCTCGATCTACTACATGCCCCGCTTTCTCTCTGCCGTTCTCGCTCTTCTAACCCCAGACCCTGACTAAATTCCCACACGTGCAGGCTGCGTTCCTGCACTCATTCCTCTGAACACCTCTGGAGGAAATCTCACATTCTTGCAGACTTCCTTCACTACAAATTTATGCTATCCTGATCCAACTCTGCCCTCTCTCAGGCTAAACAAACCTACTTTTCTTCACTAATCAACACGCACAAGTCTAACCCATAACGACTCTTTGTCTTTGATTCCCTACTCAGACCACCCTCAGCTGCCTCTTCTTCCTCCATCTCATCTCAGGACTTTGCTGACTATTTCAAGGAAAAGGTGGAATCCATGTCAGGACATCCCCTCTGTTTCCTCCTCCTATCCTACACCTCTTCCAAACTCTCCTCCTGCCTTCCTTGACTCTTTTTCTGCTGTCACAGAGAAGGATATGGCACTGCTGCTCTCCGCTTCTCCATCTACCACTTGCCCTTTTGACCCCATTCCCTCCCATCTCCTAAAACCTCTTGCTCCTACTATAATCCCTACGCTCAAACAGATTTTTAACTCCTCCCTCTACTCTGGTACCTTTCCCTCCTCCTTCAAACATGCAATAGTCATACCATTACTCAAAAACAGCAAGCTTGACCCTACCTATCTTTCTAACTATAGACCTGTCTCCCTCCTGCATTTTGCTTCTAAACTCCTTGAACATCTTATATTCTCTCGCTTGCTCCATTTTCTCAACACCTATTCTCTCCTAGACCATCTACAATATGGCTTCCGCACTGCTCACTCCACTGAAACAGCCCTCACTAAAATAACTAATGAACTCCATGCTGCCAAAGACAGCGGTCATTACACTCTGCTCATACTACTCGACCGCTCTCAAGCATTTGATACTGTGGACCACCCTCTTCTCCTTCACATTCTCCATACTCTTGGTATTTGTAACAAAGCTCTATCTTGGATCTCCTCTTACCTCTCCCACCGTACTTTCAGCGTCTCTTCTGCCAACACTTTCTCCTCCATCGACCTCTCTGTGGGGGTACCCCAGGGCTCTGTCCTAGGAACTCTCCTCTTTTCTCTGTACACTCTCTCTCTAGGTGACCTAATTACATCTCTTGGGTTCAAATATCACCTCTATGCTGACGACACACAAATTACTTTTCGACCCCTGACCTTACACCTGCTGTACAGACCAAAGTTTCTGAATGTCTCTCTGTGATATCATCCATCGCCAACTTAAACTTAACATAGCAAAAACAGAGCTCTTTATACTTCTTCCCAAACCTGGCCCCACTACCTCCTTCCACATTACTGTTGGAAGTTCAGTATTACACCCAGTAGCCCAAGCACGCTGCCTGGGAGTCACACTCTACTCCTCTCTCACATTCTCCTCTCACATTCAAAACGTATCTAAAACCTGCCGCTTTTCCTCCGCAATATCACAAAGATACGCCCTTTCCTCTGTTGCTCGACTGCTAAAACTCTGATTCAGGCCCTCATTCTCTCCAGTCTCGATTACTGTAACCTCCTGATAAACCTTTCCTAAATGTTACTTTTATGTCCGAAGCACATATTTCCATGATCTGTTATTTGTTATTTATACGATTGTCACGTGTATTACTACTGTAAAGCGCTATGTACATTAATGGCGCTATATAAATAAAGACATACATACATAGTTTCAAAGACAAACAGATAATCACTACACCAAAAATAAATCTGCAAGTTACCTTTAACACTTAGAATTCTTTCCACATTCGATTTTGGCACAGTGTTGGGTGGCAAATTATAGTTCAATTCTTGGCGTCTTCTAATAGTACCTGCAATTAAAGCAATTGAAGCAAACTGGAGTAATGTTTAAAAGGAGGAAAGTATAGAATTATGTGAATTCTAGAGCCCTTTCTGCAACTCGAATCTCTATGGCCATTGTATTTGGATTTTTTCAACAACCCTCCCAAATATAGGTACAGGAGGGCCCCAGATATACGGCGGGTTTCGTTCCAGGGGCCCGCCATATTGTGAAAATCGCCGGAAAGCGAATCCGGCGATTTTCAGTTGTTTGCATGCGCAAATCGGCATTTTCGCCGTTCTGTGCATGCGCGACCTATGGTCTGCGCGTGCAAACTACAGTATGCGCGCGCAACCTACGGTCTGGCGCAACCGCCCATTCTGCGCATGCGCGACTGAGGATCAAAGATGGCGGCCTCCTTCTCGGTACCGCCGTATCGCCGAGAAGCGGGGCACTGCTGTACCTGTATGAAGATTTTCAATTAAAATATACAGGTAGGACTAATAAATGTCCATCGGAAAATTGCACTTGACTACCAGAGCAGTGGTCCATAATAAATTAGTTTTCATATATTTGCATAATTGGGAAGGACAATGTTAATTCCAAATTCTTGCAAGTTGGGAACCTCATGGGGCACTCTTAATTAGAGATGTGTAAACTGTGTAAGAGCCCCAGTGAATTTTGCGAATTTCCACCTTTTTAATTCTGCACAAGTTCACCCTCTACTAAAACGTCCATGGGCATTGCGTGCTCAATTCATTTTGATTACTTTTCGTTTCAACATTCAATTAACCTTGTTTGTTTTTTTAACTGGAAAAAGTGCAGGGCTGCTATTTCGCCACTTTAAAAAGTGGAAATAGCGAATTTGGAAACACAGCTCTTCTCCTAATGTATATAGAATAGCAAGTAGCATCTAGAGAATTGGTGGGCAACAGGCAGCCTTTGGGCCAAGTTTGGGGGCTTCACTTGCATCCCCCAATAACTGGCCACTCCAGTAACCCAATCTCCACAGTGCAGAGGGAGTGAGATGTTGCACCTTCCCACTTCCTGAGCTTCCTTATGACAGCGCACTGATAAATACTGGACCACTGACCTGTGCTAATCACCAGTTCCCAGTGTAAGGAGAGGAGTGGGACTGTATTCACCAGCACAAAGGCATTAAGAAGCGGACTGGAGGGGGCAGAGAGAAGATTAAACCCGCGGCTGCAACGTCCTTCCAACCTGTGCAACATATATACAGTACATCTGGGTAATATGGACCCTTTTGAGGTATATCATGTTGCCCAACACTGATTTAGATATTCGATAGGAAGGATGCATTAAGCTGCACAGGTCCCAAATGGAACGGAAACCTGTCCCTGGGTTTAGAGCTTCTTGAGATACAAGAGCTAAAGACTCCAAATAATTAGTTGTAGTAATGACATTTCTACATTTTCTTTTCCTGGGTGTACTGCATAAGCACTTAACTTATATACAGGGCTTGTAATATTCAGTTCTATTTGTTATTGTGCTTTTCAAAGCCTACATTTAAGAAGTTATGAAACATATAGTACATTTTAAAATGGCTCTCATGATAAATGAAATTAGATAAGGGGTTACATGATTGATTTATTTTTTGTTACAACTCATACTGTATGTGATAACATCTAGGACTTAAAAACAAAAAGAGGTGTAACAGCTTTTTTGTAAATGTGCAGGGGAAAAAATGACGGCTTTAAACTAATCAAATCTTTTAAGTGAAGAAGTCACTATGTTTATTTGAAAATTAAGAAACATTTTATTTTCAACACGATTAGAAAAATGACTGCATTTCAATTAAGCGTATCCTCATCCACGTCTTGGCCACCCCCACCTAAATGGGTATTAGCGAAGGGCAGTTTGCTTTGGAGCGTACGTCCTGGTAATATCGGATCTATACGTCTAACAGTCATAAGACAGAAGCACAAAACGACTTCTTACATACCATAAATGCCTTGTGGGTCCAGTGTGTATGCAGCATTCCTCTCTTTCTTAATACCTTCTGGCTAAAGTGAAAACATGTATGATTGTTAATGTAACAGGTACTATCCTTTAGGCAGAAAATAGTAGAAAATAACAGAGCAACAGCAAGCCGGCCAGTGAAGACCGGAAATAGCACGGGAATTCGGTTTGTAGAAAAATATTAAGTTCTTTATTCAAAACATACATAATGCTGGCGATCCAAGCAAAAATCACCCACGCGTTTCGCACTCCTTGAGGTTGGTCTGCTTTCATTTTTTGGTAACCAGTTACAATATTAATTTCTTAGGGGCCGGTTAATGATCAAGCATTTGTCAGTCAAGTGTTCTCTTTACCCAAATCCCACCCTGTCTTTATCAGTGAACTAATAAAGATAAGGGGAGATAAACTCTGGCTGTACAAGACCCTTGCAAGACCAGTTTAAAGAAGCCAACTAGATCATTATAATTTTACAAAATGATGATTTTTGGGGGCTGGCAATGTTGGACTGCACCTTTAGGTGTCAATGGAAAACTTTCTGACCTGAAAGCACCGATGGTAAAAAAAAAAAAACCTCCTCCCTGAGCTTGTCAGGGCCAAGCCTATTGTCTGTTTTTCTATAGCCCCTAGAACAGGGGTCCCCAACGCGGTGCCCACAGGTACCATTGGCGCCCACCAAGCCTTCTGTGGTTGTCCGCGACTGAATGGCCAACTGGTTCCTAATACGGTGTAGATTGAGTGCGTACCCAGTTTCGTTTGGCGACAGGTTGAGGGAGCGTGGCACGACCCCCCCCCCCTCCCTCGGCATTCACCAGCTTCCATCGCCTGACCCACTTACCAGTCGTGACTAGTGAGCTAGCAAGTACACGGTGTGACAGTGCGTGGAATGTGTGTAACGTGTTGTTTTGTGTATTAGTTGGTGTCCATATATTTATTTGCCCTTGGGGAAAAAAATGGCTTACGTTAATTGGTGGGTGCCCGCCACTCTCTCCTGAACTCTCAAGTGTGCCCTTGGGCACAAAAAGGTTGGCGACCCCTGCCCTAGAAGGACCATTGAAATTATTTCAACAATTTGATATATTTGGCAAATATTGATTGTTATTACCACGAATATGTCAAAATGAAAAGTAAAAGCGTTTGGCCTGTATTTCAGTACAATTGTTAAGAGATGAATAAAAGGATACATACCACAACTCGCAATGTTTTCACTACAATTTCACTGCCTATTTCAGCAGCCAGAGTAAAGTTGACAGTGTGCAGTCCTAGCTCTAGTGGCAGTATATTGAAGGTAAAGGTCTTCAACGTTGAGACTGGAAAGTAGTGGAGACGATTGCAAGAAGTCGTCTGTGTTCGATCTTTACTGGTGGAGGAACTTCCAAACAGACATATTTCTTTGCCCACTGACATTGTAACACATCCCTGAAACATCGCAGCCATTAGATATTATGGATATAAAGGGGTGATGTATAAGTACTAACTAGGTACATATACTTGCCTTAACTTTGGCATTCTTGTAATTATATACAGAGGTTTTGATCTGGATTTGTTCTCCTCGTACAACGGAATAGGGCAGTTGCACATCTAAGAAGAGGTCTTTAAACACCTGTATCTTGATTGGATCAGCAACACAGATACCTAGAGTAACGGAGATGTAACACAGAGCATATAATCACCAGGAAGAAGAAGAAAAGATGAATGCACTACAGTAGGTTATATTTGTAAATCATTCTAATTTTAAAAAGTTAGTCGGCACATAGCGTTGCCAGGTGGCTTCACCAAAAGTCACACATGGACAATGGTGAAAGGTGAGACACACACTCTCTCACCTCTCCATGCTGTTTCCTCCTCTCTTTGACCCCACCCCCAGGCTCCTGACACATCTTCCTGATTGACTGCTGCTGAGTAATGCAGCCTATCACAATGGAGGAAGCCACCCAGTCCCTTAGCAACAGCCCTGCTCTCTCCCTACTTGGGGAAATCCCACATACATGTCCAGTATTACCTCTAAGTTTTTACTGGACAGAGTGTACAAATACAGGACAGTCCGGTTCAATACTGGACACCTGGCAACCCAATCGGCATCATAAAATTCTATAAGCAAACAAAGCAATTTATTACATCCTCAACAAAGACAAGCTCCAGTGTTAGATAAGGAATTTCATTAGCACGGAATTAGGTTTTAGAAAATGCCACATATTAATATATAGTAACTTCACCCT
Organism: Ascaphus truei; assembly: GCF_040206685.1. Taxonomy (NCBI): domain Eukaryota; kingdom Metazoa; phylum Chordata; class Amphibia; order Anura; family Ascaphidae; genus Ascaphus; species Ascaphus truei. The sequence goes on from NC_134503.1 coordinate 10,924,199, forward strand.
ACAGGAAAATAAATGAGGACATACAGATGTGATTTCGTGTTTGCAAACCGCCATGAAAGAACAAAAGGAAGTGCTGAGTGCTTCCATATTTCTGGAATTATTGAAATTATTTAAGAAAGCGAAAACATTTCAATGCGCATGTGGGGGAGGCTCTTCACTACTTGCCTTTATCAGACATGCCAATCCCTTGGATTTCCCACGTGGTCAGAGAATCTGGGACAGTTATTGAGAAGGTCTTTGAGCCCAGCCTAAGGAAATATTCAAATTGTTACCAGGTGTATCGGATACGTCACATGGGAAGGAGCTGGTCAATAAAATAGTGCAGTATATATCTGTATATGTAAAGCACTGTCAATTGGAAAAACACATTGCAAACGTTGCAAATCAGTAACCAAAGACGGAAACGTTGACCTGGATTTCAAGACTACTATCCATTATACAGAGTCCTAATATTAACCGATGGCTGTGCTTTAAACTCAATCTCATACATTGCTATTTCATCACAATATGGAAACCTTTGTGCTGGGAATCCCATGCATGCACACGCCATTCCCTTAGCACAATTACTTGTTTTTATATATGTTAATAACCATTTATATTTAAAGCTATGGCATTTATAAATTATATTGTCCCAAACGTACTGGGGCAGATCTATGATGATGGGAGAAGGTGGGGGGTGGGGGGGTTTAATTATCAAAGTGTGGCTGAATTAAATACTATTCCTTACTCATCATGCTTCATCGTTAATTATTTTGTCTGTTAAAATTGCAATACTTCCTTTGTTACTAACAATTGCTTAGAACTGGGGTAGCCAACTCCAGTCCTCAAGAGCGACAAACAGGTCAGGTTTTTAGGATATCACCGCTTTTGCACCGGTTGTGCAGTCTTCGACTGAGCCACTGATTGAGCCACCTGTGCTGAAGCCGGAATATCCTGCAAACCTGACCTGTTGGTACTGTAGCTATCGAGGACTGTTGCTAGCTGCCCCTGGCTTAGATACATCAGTGTTTAAGCTTGGCCTATTTATAATGTAACTTTAAAAAAAAAATTACCTATCTGTTATGCTGTGCACCTCCCACAGCCAACTCTCTGGGAAGTAACTTCGAATATCTGGTTCATCAATATCAAAAAGGGTCCTGATAACTGAAAGAGAACATGGTACCACGGTAAGAATGTGGGCCGGAGATACAGTATACACAATAACTTTTTCTGACTAAGGCAGGGGTTCTCAGCTCCAGTCTTGAAGACCCCCCCAATAGGTCAGGTTTTCAGGATATCCCTGCTTCAGCACAGGTGGTGAAGTCATTGGCAGCCGCTGATTGAGTCACCTGTGCTGAAGCAGGGATATCATGAAAACCTGACTTGTTAGGGCGGGGGGGGGGGGGGAAACGGGAGGATTGGAGTAGAGAACAACTGGACTAAAGGATTACAAGCTGCAGGATATCTGTAGTTATTTAACAAGACTGATGTTTAAGGTAGCAATCACCTGTGTTTCACTGAAGGCCATCAAGGTTTTTATTATTATTATTATGATTATTACTACTATTATAATTTTAGACCCCATCTGTTGTTGTCTTTAGTGATGCAAACAAATTTACATTCTGCATCTCCAAGCCGGAAATATAATTTAATAAATATGTTACACACTGGAAAAATTAGAATGGATAGTAGTCCACACATGTTGCATAAAGAGCGGCCAATAATATAGGGGATTCATTAGCGCAACCAGGGGGTTCCAGGGTGCATTTGCACCCCCCAAGAATTGGTATTGCGCTTACAGAGGCGCTGCGCTCTTCACCACTGCCATGAAACCGATTGCTGGGAGAGAGAACGGCGCCTCTGTAGGAGAGAAGACCCCATCGATGTCGGGGCATCATATGATGCAGCGTCATCATGGTGACACAAAGTCACATGGCGACGCATTGCCATGACAATGTGCCGTCATGTGACGCAGCGAAATCACGACGATGCAGCGTCACGTGACATGGCGATTTCCATGGGCAGGTCTGGTAAAAACTGCACCACCCAGAACTTCTGATTGTGCACCTGAGGGGTATACCCCTACATCATTAGAAGATTGCCATGGTGACCCCTTAAAAAAGCAGGTGAAAAAAAAAAAAAACGTTTCGAAAAATATGAAAGTGGTAAAACAGCTAATCAATGGGATGTTGCTAATTCAATTTCATTTTATGGGGCTTTACTGTTTTAATAAGAATCGCTCATTTGTTAGTTAACATCATGACAAAAAGTGTGACTCCATATTCCCGGTCAATTATTGACACAACATATGCCATATTGTCTCATATAATTAAGATACTGATTCCCGACCAGTCACAGTTCTGTCTTTCTTAGGTCTGAAGTGTTAATTTGGAAGTGAGAGCAGTATCTGAGAGACATGCTTTATTGGCTATCTATAAAAGGCATGGAATCTTGTCAATACTTAATTTGCAATTATAGAGTTGTAGTAGATCCAAAACTTACACATTCTTCCCAGGCCTATGACTTTCTTGGATGCTTTATCTTTCAGAGACTTGGCAAGTATGCAGCAAACTTTAAATGCAGCGACACAGCGTTCACCTTTCTGCTGTGAAATCCGCTTAGCTCCCGTGTCACAATCCTCTCCCCCCAAACAAGCCCGTACTCCGTCCATGCAACAATTCCGGACGCGTTTATCGCGGTATTTGTTGGCTGAGAGAATGGAACCAAAAATATGTCACAAGATTGGGTGTCTACTGATTACAGCTGTGTATCTAACAACAATGATATTTTGCAGTGTAAGTAATAGTGAACATTGATGGTTTATTCTGAGTATTGTATACACTTATGTACTCTCAAAGGGTTGTCATCATGCTTGCTTTTAGCCCAACTCGGCTACATTTTAAAATCAATATGTTGTGAAGTTACTTCTCCATTCATTGGAATGGAGTGGAGAGCTTCCCCGTCAATAATAAGCCGTCTTCCCTGTGCTGGAGAAGATTTTGGTATCCTTCATTTGAAAGGAAAAGATGTCTTCTTAGCATATTAAATAGGGGGCTAAGAGAGTTGTTGGTAACAGAGTATTCTTAGTCTAATTATTCACTTTTCATAGTTCAAAGTGGTTGGGTGTTGAGAATATAAATAACATCTGCATGGATTCTTATGCAGCACAAGAGAAGCAAACACCATGGCCCATATTTGCTAAATAGTGCTTTGCCATAAGATAAGTTTTTGCCCTGGAAGAACCTTATGGCGCATTCACTTGTAGGGTATTTTCTGCTACCAGAATGTTTTATTTACTGAATGAAGCATAGGACGACTAAATCTTGGTTATTTTTCTAGATACTGTATTAGAGGCACAGTGCATACCACTAAACCAGGGAGTTAAATACTGCAGCATTCTGCGCACTGACCATGTCAGGCCAGTTATGGCCACGTGCAGGCTGAACTGGCTACTTCCTAGTGATGTCCAGCCAATGAAGCTGCCCAGGCACAGGGTTCATGTGAAATTCAGTGCTTCTCCAATTCTTTCGAGAGCAACTTATGTTTTATTTTTCACCTGTGCTTCAATAAGTTAATTAATTGACGGAAAGTTGCAAATTATGAAAAAAGTGTTCAATCTTTTGGGGAGATAAACTGTAAATTGGTCTGACATAACTGGCAGGCCACTGAGAAAAGATGTCACGCCCACGCTACTGACAACTCCAAAAAGGTAGTGAGATATGTTCAGAAGTCTCACATCTGTTTCAAAACTGTAACCAAATCAGGAGTTTTACTGACTTATATTTCTGTTATTTAGAAGGGTCATCACAGGGCTATCGTTACATCTACATTCTAAATCAAATTTCTCCGTTACAAGAGGGTCGTTGTTTCATTTTAAGCAGGTTTGCTATTTTGTTTCTACGTTTGTCATTTACCTTCCTTCTGTATTTCGTCTTGGAAGGAAGCCGAACGCTTCGGTCTTAAAACTTCATTACAATTTATTGCTAGGAGAGAAAAAACAGGTTATATTCGAAGAGAGGTTTTAGGAAAGTAACGCACAGCACAATGATTTCCCCATTTGCATTTGAAAGTGCCAGAGCACTTGACAATTTGCATATTTACTGAAGAAATGCATGCTTAGAAACGAATGCTTTGGTAGTAATTATCTCGTGGCATGTCTGTATAATTAAATACATTTATCAGTAAGTGTTGTAGTAGCTGCAACCAAAATTGTTGGCACCATAACCTCATTCTCTTCCTAATGATAAACAGCTGGTCAAATACATCCATATATTCATTAAAATTATATATATATATATATATATATATATATATATATATATATATATATATATATATATATATATATATATATATATATATACACATCTATATATACACACACATTAAAAAAAATATATATATATACATATAAATGGCCTAATTTATGCATGTTCGGCTTCCAATTCTGACTCAAAGATCTTGCAATTCAAGTAGGAATACAAAATCTTTCGGTTAGACATTCATTTCACACCATCTTTGTCTGGAGCATCAATGCCTTTACTGGGATTGTACACACAGTATTTTTATACCATGTGCAAATTAATAATAATAATATAATATTGATAACACTAAAAATAAAGATAAGAATATAATACATGGGATATAACAATGAAACAAATAAAACCCTGCATTTGTCCACAAAATCTGTTGCCGGCAAGAAAATGGATTACGAAAGTTATTTAGGAGCATGATTGCAAGATTAATGTGCTTTTCTTATAGCTTTATAGCTATACAAAGCATACACTTTATACAACTGGATTGTGTGTTGTGCAAAATGTAACCTAAACCTTTTATCACTGTTACAATTGACATTTCAATAAAGGAGTCCAATGTAAATAAAGGAGTATGCTGCACATCACAATAAAAAATAAATACATACAGTTTACCGGTGCTGCTGGTTCAAGGAGTACCTGTCAGAGTAATTCCAGGGCAATACTCAGGAAAAAGGGGATCTCCAACGCTCTACGGTTTTGATTATAATGCTAATTTATTGTGCCACACAACGTTTCGACCTAAATAGGTCTTTCTGAAGTGACTAGGCACCTGAGAAAGACCTTTTTAGGTCGAAGCGTTGTGTGGCACGATAAATTAACATTATAATCAAAACCGTAGAGCGTTGCATCCCCTTTTTCCTGACAATTGACATTTCAGCCTTATATATTACAATCCAAGTGTATCATGCAAACCAAAACAGCTATGGCTTTACCTAAAGCCAGAAAACACCGGTAGAACAAGTTGGTGTGAATAGGGATTATGCAAGTAATTACCGAAACTTTGGGAGGCACGTGCGTTAGCGTTGGTTATAAATGTGAGCCCAGCCAATCGAAAAACATCTGCATTGTCCTTCCCGCCTCCGGCTCCGCAGCCAAGATCACTCTCTTCTAGACGGTTCAGTACCTACAGTAAATGAGCACAGCGAGTCTGAAACGCAAGGCTGCGTCCATGGTGAATTGTGCCGGGCGGAGGCGCGTTGAGGCTGAGGGAAAGCAGGTGCTTTCCCTGGCCTTAGACCGCGCGCCGTCCGGGGGGCGTGTCGGGGGGGGGGGGGGCTGTGACATCACGGAGCTGGTTCACCCTCATTGGGCGAACCGCTCACGTGACCGGCCCTGCGCTCCCTTGAGCGCTTGAATTAAAAAAAATTCTAAGACTTAAGCGAGCCCCTGCTAAAGCCGCTCTCATTGCGGCTTTAGCAGGGGCTCAGTGTCGAGCAGCAGCACAGCTCAGCGCGTAAGCGCTGACCATGCCCGAGGCCTAACACGTTTGAGTCAAATGATATAAAAAATATGCCACTGTTTTGAATTACCCAATATACAGGGCCTTATTCTACTACCGCAGAACTTGTCCTTGCCAAATCGCACGTTTTTGGCATGATCACAGGAAGCAGCATGAATTATGGGGGGGAAAAAAAACCTGTATTCTTTATTGCCATTTTTTAAACCGTTTATATTAAAAAAAAAAAAAAAAAAGTTACAACCCGCCCGATTTGTACTTGCTTTAGAAGTGAAATGACCTGAAGGTTGTGATAACTTGCTCCAGAACCTGAAATAGGGGGTGGGGTACTTACTGAATAGTACTGTATCTATGTCCCCTCAAATATAAAAGCATAAATAGTATCTATGTCCCCTCTAAATAAATTAGGGAGCGATGCCTACTGAAAAAAGGAACATACCTCAGGTACCCTGGGATATATAGTGATGTCTATACAAAGTTTATTCTAATGAGTCACACATCATAAAATATATCCTTAAGACTAATCAGTCTAAAGGCCCTTCTGATAAAGTGGGTACCAGTGCCAGACCCAACAGGATCTCTAGCATTGAACTAACCCAGATGCTGGGAAACTCCACTGTCACATAAGTCTCAGGTGTCTCAATTTATTTGCACAAGGAACATTGAACTGGCAACCAGAAAACGGAAATTGTCTGCTTTTAAAGCAACAATACTACTTTCCCCCTTTTTTGTCCATATGTAAAGCATGTGACAATTAATAATCTTACACTTTTTACCTAAACTGGCAAACATTTGGGGCTACCATTATAAATGTGTAAAAATTCTGCTTGTGTGCCTAATATACTGGCCACATTTCAGTTTAAATCAATCCTTCACTCAGTGTGACTCAACAGCTACAATGTATCCTTATATTTCTAAGGCAACATTATCTATTGTTACAGTTTATAGCTAAAACTGCTGGGAATATTGGCAACAAATGATCACAAATGGGAAAGTGTTGCAAATATCTTGCACTGCTGGGGAGGAGGGCTAAAACCTGCTATGGAAATTAAAGTATGCTTTAAAACTGATGAGAATAGCATTAAAAGGTTGAATAACAAAAAAATCCCTATTATTCAATACTACAGCATGTTTAAAAATAACATAAGATTTCAGATGTTTTGCTGCTTTAATGGAAGTCAGAGGGAGGGGACTACAGGTGTGAGTAGTAGAGCTCAAACGTGGCAGTGGATATTCACAGTTGAGTGTAAATCCACTGCCCTCAAAACGTATGCAGTGACAGCAGCATTTCCTGGCATCTGGGTTAATTCAATGCTAGAGCTGCTGCCCTTAATGGTAAGGGCTGTGGGTTCTAATACTATTGGGTCTGACTCTGGTACCCCCTTCATCACAAGACTGACTGATTGGTCTTAAGGATATATTATAGGATGTGTGACTCATTTAAATGTACTTTGTATAGACATTTGCATATCTCCCAGGGTACCTGAGGTATGTTCATTTTTCAGCACAGGCATCTCTCCCTAATTGATTTGGAGGGAGGTTTGAGGGGACATAGATACAACTGGAGATACTATTAAGTTAGGAAGTCTTCCTCCTCACCCTATTTCAGGCTTTGGAGAGCGATTGCAATTCCCATCTCGCCTGTTTGAGGTAGTGAGAAAACAAAATGTGAGTTGTTTAGATGTGATTTAGCCTTTGAAGTTTTCAGAGCTACTAAAATACAGGGAGTTCTCAAAAAAAAATGAGATTTTGGTCATTCCGTCCGGATTTGCGCTGCTAGAATAAAAACGCTTATTAAAAAAAAAAAATAAGCATTTTTGTCGCAGGTGTTGGACATGTGAAAAGGGCTTACAGAATAGAAAAACATGCAAATTCTCTTCTAAAGGGCACTTTAGAAGGGATTTGTCACAATTGGGAGCTACTAGAATAGGCCCCACTAAGTTAGTCATCGAGTTAAAAAAAGAAGAAAATGGTCCTTGAGCTCAGCTGGAGATCTATGAGGTTGTATAAGCCTGATGAAGGTCCAATTGTAGGGCCGAAACGTTACTAACATGCCTAATGTGTGAATCAATTAGTTTTTCAAGTGCCCCGCTTGCTTCCTTATGTTGAATTAAAAAAAAAAAACATAGAACACATGTTGTTTAGTTGTTACTTAACTCTTTCTAGAGGTCTCTTGCTTTTTTTTGCAACTTCATATACAGCCATATCCATGGCAGATAATGCAAGCAATGAGTTGGTCTGGGCGTTGAGGGTAAGAGAAATGTCCGTTTTAGGCTTAAAGCTCTCCCTCTTTGTTGACATCTTCACCTAAAATGCACATACAGATAGAATACTTGGAAGGATAGTTCATATAGTCTTTAAGCTATCAACTTGGTATTTGATTTATCTGCGTCTGCTTTCAAAATATCTCACAATGAAGAAATACAAAAGTGTAAGACGTGACTATGGTTGAGTTGGTCACAATATATTAAAGGTTGTTAAATGCAGTAAGTTTAATTTGAAATCCAAATGTGCAGTTTGACAATGTATTACCATACGTTTTCCGATATAAACAACATAAATACATTTTATAATAATGTTGCTTTAATAGACGTTTCCTTGGCTCTCGTATCATTCATTTGGTATTTTCCTTGCTCTGTGCTCATAGTATTGAAACATGAATCATATAACAGAAATATAATTGAAAGTGTCATATTTATACCAGAATGTGAGTGGAAGTTATTTTCATTTTATTCCCCACCTGCGTGTTGCCTTACAGTGGAAAAAAAAAAAAAAAAGTTGGCAAATGGAAAACACCATTGAATTTATGACATGCAGAACTAACCTTCTGATTATTCACACATTTCTCTTCTACGTTCATCCAGACAGAATCAGAAACAAGCTCAGCAGTTGTGTCTCCTGTGATAATGTAGTACACAAGGAGTCGTGCCGATGGAACCATGTCCTGAGTTATGAGGATATTTAGACTTTGAAATGTTGACTCGTGAAATCTATCCACCGTTCCAAAGTGTACTATCTTCCCCTTGGATATAATCTATGTAGAAAGCATGTGTGCTATAAGAATTAAGGATGATCATACCTTCATTTATTTTTTGTACATCATTTTTAGCATTTTAATAATACATTTTCAAAACACTTTCTAATATATACTGACTGTTCATTGATCATAATACAGTGTATAGTAAAAGTTGTTTACACCTTCAAAACATTACAAAAAATAGCTGAGTGAATTAGATGTTCTAGAATGTTTTTTGAAGGACCTGAAATTCTTTGCAGTCTGTCAAGAGTATCTTTAAGACAAAAAAAAATCCCTGGGTGCTCTGTCAATAGTGTAGGATATGATGAAAATAAAGTTATACGACCTTCTTAAGGGGTTTACAAGTACTCCAAAGATTGGAGTTTCTTCCTGAGGCTCAACCCCATCAGGATCTATCCAGGATCCTCAACATAGACAAAAACACAAAGAAATAGGGGAGCACAGGGTGAACAGTGATATGTACTCCTGTATGGGAGTTCAACACTAAGCGTGCCAAGTGGGTTAAAAATAGTTGGTGAGGTGCTATGTAATTGGCGCGGTGCTCAAAGGGTTAAATGCCCCAGGGGCATTTAACTCTTTGAGCACCGCGCCAAGTACATAGCACCTCACCTCACTGACTATATTTAACCCACTTGGCACGCTTATGTATGACTCCTGTACGGGAGTTCAACACTATCACTGTTCACCCTGTGCTCCCTATTTCTTTGTGTTTTTTCAAGAGTATCTGCAATCTATAGCTGCCTGTCAACTATGGCCCAGATCAATGTTTTAAACTTTTTTAACGAACCCTATAATTATAGTGTGTAATTCTGAGAAAACCCAACCCTCTCTAATAGCGTGTCTGAGATCACATGCATTGTAAGGAACCCCAACCCTCTCTAATAGTGCGTCTGAGGTCAGATGCATTGTAAGGAACCCCAACCATCTCTAATAGCGCGTCTGAGATCACATGCATTGTAAGGAACCCCAACCCTCTCTAATAGCGTGACTGAGATCAGATACATTTTAAGGAACCCCAACCCTCTCTAATAGCGCGTCTGAGATCAGATGCATTGTAAGGAACCCCAACCCTCTCTAATAGCGCATCTGAAATCAGATGCATTGTAAGGAACCCCAACCCTCTCTAATAGCGCGTCTGAGATCTGATGCAATGTAAGGAACCCCAACCCTCTATAATAGCGTGTCTGAGATCTGATGCAATGTAAGGAACCCCAAACCTCTATAATAGCGCGTCTGAGATCTGATGCAATGTAAGGAACCCCAACCCTCTCTAATAGCGCATCTGAGATCAGATGCATTGTAAGGAACCCCAACCCTCTCTAATAGCGCATCTGAGGTCAGATGCATTGTAAGGAACCCCAACCCTCTCTAATAGCGCGTCTGAGATCACATGCATTGTAAGGAACCCCAACCCTCTCTAATAGCGCGTCTGAGATCAGATGCATTGTAAGGAACCCCAACCCTCTCTAATAGCGCGTCTGAGATATTATGCAATGTAAGGAACCCCAACCCTCTCTAATAGAGCATCTGAGATCAGATGCATTGTAAGGAACCCCAACCCTCTCTAATAGCGCATCTGAGGTCAGATGCATTGTAAGGAACCCCAACCCTCTCTAATAGCGCGTCTGAGATCACATGCATTGTAAGGAACCCCAACCCTCTTTAGTAGCGCGTCTGAGATCAGATACATTGTAAGGAACCCCAACCCTCTCTAATAGCGCGTCTGAGATCAGATGCATTGTAAAGAACCCCAACCCTCTCTAATAGCGCGTCTGAGATCTGATGCAATGTAAGGAACCCCAACCCTCTCTAATAGCGCATCTGAGATCAGATGCATTGTAAGGAACCCCAACCCTCTCTAATAGCGCATCTGAGGTCAGATGCATTGTAAGGAACCCCAACCCTCTCTAATAGCGCGTCTGAGATCACATGCATTGTAAGGAACGCCAACCCTCTTTAGTAGCGCGTCTGAGATCAGATACGTTGTAAGGAACTCCAACCCTCTCTAATAGCGCGTCTGAGATCAGATGCATTGTAAGGAACCCCAACCCTCTCTAATAGCGCCTGTGAGATCAGATGCATTGTAAGGAACCCCAACCCTCTCTAATAGCGCTTCTGAGGTCAGATGCATTGTAAGGAACCCCAACCCTCTCTAATAGCGCGTCTGAGATCACATGCATTGTAAGGAACCCCAACCCTCTTTAGTAGCGCGTCTGAGATCAGATACATTGTAAGGAACCCCAACCCTCTCTAATAGCGCGTCTGAGATCACATGCATTGTAAGGAATCCCAACCCTCTTTAGTAGCGCGTCTGAGATCAGATACATTGTAAGGAACCCCGACCCTCTCTAATAGCGCGTCTGAGATCAGATGCATTATAAGGAACCCTGACCCTCTCTAATAGCGCGTCTGAGATCAGATGCATTGTAAGGAACCCCAACCCTCTCTAATAGCGCATCTGAGATCAGATGCATTGTAAATTCTTCTGTATTTGGTACAATTTTCAAATGATCTGAAAATTGCACAGAACCTTTTAGGGGGGTGCCCGGGGAGCCCACGGGTTTCTAGGAACTGCGGTTAAAAACACTGGCCCAGATCCACAGAGCTCTGTTAACTCATGGATCATAATGTACGGTTTATCATAATCCAGAACGGGCGTTATGTTCCCCGAGTTTAATGCAAATCCACAAAGCTAATAATATTCAAAAACCACATCCGTTCGTGTTCTCGTTAGCAGAGGCTTAACGCCATGTGCAGTTAGCACAGCCTCGCGTTGCACTGAAATAACACGCCGGTGTTACACCAACCCAGACCCGGAATATTTAGAGGGGGAAAGAACGCCGCGTAAATAACAATATGTTACTTAAATCATACTAAACTGTGGTCTTACACGCATCCAGACCCTGTAAAAGCCCCATTTCAGGGTTTGGATGTGAGTAACACCAAGTTTAGCTCTGACCTAACTAACGTCTTGTTCAATCCCTACGGTAACAGTAACGCACTTTTGTGGATATGCGTTGTTAGTGGGAACGCCCCTCTTGCATATCATTAGCTCTATATTCCATTATAGTTAACAAAAACAGCGCTTAACTCTGTGTTAGTGAGATTAGAAGATTCCCGTTAGCACTTACCGATGCGTTAACGTAAGTTAGCATATCTTTCAGTCAATAGCGGAGCTTTGAAGATCTTGGCCTATGACTATCAATAATCAGCCTTTTAATAACATCTGTCACCGCGTGAGCCCGTGGAACAGCACTGCGATATTACTGCTGGTCAATACCAAAGGAGTGAGGCGCCACCTTGTGGCATGTTTGTAACATGGGGATATTCTGCGTTATCACGGCCATTGAATCTTATGGAAACCCTGTGATATAATACATTATAACGCGACATGCTGCATTATCAGTAGGTAGAATAAAGCGGACTACATCTGTATCTGGTAATAGTCACCACTGGCCTATACTAATAACCAGTGTTCGACAAATCCATTCACCTACAGGCCCGTGGCGACTGGATTTGACCCCGTGGCGACCTCCTCATGGCCGTCCCAAACAGGGCGGGATTGGGGGCGGGATTGGGGCGGGACTAGGTGGCGAGTAGATTTTTTGGTTTGGCGAGTAGATTTTTGGGTGATTTGTAAACCACTGCTAATAACTATTAACCAGTAATTATTCCAAACATTGAAGACTGGCCTTTGTCTTTCTGACCCTGGGGGCACCTTCTACATTTGCAATTTACAATTCAACATTTAATTTGTTTCAGTTGCAGATGTTTTGCTAGGGATCTGCACTAGGACAATCGGATTTATATACATGGGACCAAAACGAGCCTTTCACAGTTGCAATACTAAATAATTATGTTTTATTATTATTTTTATTCTCCGACACTCATTAATGTAAATTGTTTCTCCAACAAAAGACTCACCAGATAGCTGTAGTGTTTTAATTTAGGAAGATAAGGGCTGCTAGGAAACACTTTAACGTTCAGGAAATCTCCCACACCGAGTACTTTATATTCTGTTGCCCAGTCAATATATAGGTAGCTTTTGCCAAGTGAAGAGTAAGATATTGCGGTGTACTCCGCTTTTGCCTGATTCTCTTCTGGAAGGGTATTATCGGCTGTCATTATCTAGAAAAGAAATGTAAAAATAATTGGATGACATTATTTAACAGTTTTAGGGGCTCTTAAATTAACTCTGTTTTGTCCTCCTTATCCCCTTCTTTCACAGGAATCCATTGGAGAGATGAACTCACCTTAAACTCTAAAGACTCTATATTCGGTGGAATATTTAAGATAAACAGAGCAGTTCCATCATTTCTGTCTGTTATTCCTTTTTCCAGACTTTCATCATTTAAGGGTATCTCTCCTTTTTCCGCTGTAATCCCTGTGGCGGTCAGTTTGACTGGGACCCTTCCAACTGGCTTGTCCAATGTATCTTTCACCTGCACCTGATTAGTTCACGGGAAACATGTTAATTTTGTTCTGCGTTTCCAGTAGTGATGGGGTTATGGGTGAGAAGTAGTCTTTACTATGTGCAATTTTATTGGTAATGTACTGATTAGAGCAGTGCTTCCCAACTCCAGTCCTTAGGGAACCCCAACAGGTCAGGTCTTAAGGATATCCCTGCTCCAGCACAGGTGGCTCAGTCAAAATGACTGAGCCGCTGATTGACCCACCTGTGCTGGAGCAGGGATATCCTTAAGACCTGACCTGTTGGGGTTCCCTGAGGACTGGAGTTGGGAAACACTGGATTAGAGGAAACTGGCTATACAAAGCCCTGGTCAGATGTAATCACATTTCAGAACAAAATGTGGAAAGCCTCAGGGATACACGTATTATATCTTTATTTATATAGGTATACACACGGGTATAAACATTTATATTGTGATCCACGTATTCCATTCAGTTCAGCAGTGGTCTGCAGTGCATTGTTTCTCAAGCTTCCCTGACTCTGAAAGAGTCAATTTATTTAGAAGAAGATTAAAGTCTAAACTATATCTTACAAACGTGTTTATTGCATCTGCAATGATCTCATATTTTCTTGTAATTTAATCTTTCTGCAGAGGTCTATCTGTGTATAGTATGTGCATGTTTTTCATTAATAGTAATAAGGCAATTATTATTATTTTCGTTTATTTGTGAAGCGCCAACATATCCAGCCGCGCGGTACAATGGGGTACAGAGTTATGGATATTACATAAACAGTTACATAGAAGTGAGGACAAACATGCACAGACAGATACAAAGGAGATCATGAGGGCCCTGCTCGTGAGAGCTTACAATCTAGGGCAGGGCTGTCAAACGCGTGGACCGCATGCGGCCCACACCCCGACACAGGGGAGAGCTGGGACAGGAGTCCCATGACTGCGAGGGCCCGGTGGGCGCTGGAAGTTGCGGCAGGTCGTCTCCTCCTGCGCTGGTGCCTGCACCCTCCTTGTTCTCCCCCACTGGTGAGCACACCCCCCATGTCCTCCTCCCCCACTGGTGAGCACACCCTCCATGTCCTCCTCCCCTGATGGTGAGCACACCCTCCATGTCCTCCTCCCCCGCTGGTGAGCACACCCTCCATGTCCTCCTCACCCCGCTGGTGAGCACACCCTCCATGTCCTCCTCACCCCGCTGGTGAGCACACCCTCCATGTCCTCCTCACCCACTGGTGAGCACAACCTCTTTGTCAACCTCCCTTGCTGGTGAGCACACCCTCCATGTCCTCCTCCCTTGCTGGTGAGCACACCCTCCATGTCCTCCTCCCCCGATGGTGAGCACACCCTCCATGTCCCCACTGGTGAGAGGCACTGGAGGTAAGGTGTGGGGATATTGTGGGGGGCTTATGTGGGGCATGGAGGTATTGTGGAGGAGGCGGTGCTATTGTGGGGGAGGGATATTATGGGACTATTGTGAGGGGTATTGTGTGTGTGTGTGTGTGTCAGAGAGTGTATTGTGGGGCAGGGAGGTAGTGTGGGTATATTGTGGGGCAGGGGGTAGTGTGAGTGTATTGTGGGGCAGGGGGATAGTGTGCGTGTATTGTGAGGCACAGGAGGTATTGTGGGGCAGGAGGAGTATTGTGTGTGTGTGGTGGGGGAGAGAGCTAGAGAAGGGTGATAGAGGGAGGAGAGAAATAGAAGAGGTGGGGGAGGGAGAGCGAGAAGAGATGGGGAGAGAGCGAGAGAGCGAGAGTTACATAAGGTGGAGATTGGTCCAGCCTCACAGCTGGTCCCAATGGGGTTGGATGGGGAGGTGAGTTGGATGTTAGAGGTATGGCGAGTAGGCTTCTTGAAAATGTGACTTTTCAGGGAATATTTAAACATCTGAAAGCTGGGGAGAGTCTGAAGGTGCGTGGTAGGGAATTCCGGAGAGGGGGCAACAGTCTTGCAGAGTGAGAGGAGTTAATAAGGTGGGAGGTAAGGTGCATGTTGTGGGCAGAACATAGGGGGTATGTAGGTATGTATTTGTAGACGAGGGCTGAGATGTAAAGGGGGGCAGTGTCATTGAGATATAATTCTAGAGAAGGCTACAGACTTGTCCACACCAACCTTTACGTAAAACGGCAATGCAGGCTTCACAAAGAGAGGAGTTCCTACTAATTTCAGAGTGTACGGAGTTAAAACGTAGTTGACATCAGCATTTTCACTTTCTTCAGTACGCCCCTCTGATACAAAGATAAGTATATATATATTATTATTATTATATATTAGAATTAGACAGTACCTTATTTGTAAACAAACCATGTTCTACATCTTCTAGCCCAGTATACAACACGAACATCTGTTTAGCATAGTTAACCTAATTTAAGAATGTGTTTAATGGTTCGTGTTTATGCTGCCACTATTAAAAAACTTTTTTTTGGTCAACAACTCAGAAGGCAGAGCCGTCCAGGGATTGCAGGTTCAGTGCAGACAGCAGAGTTTACCAATGAGAATATCTTTACAGTGAAGTAACCGCTAACCGGTCAGTACGTGCTTTTCCTCCTGCAAAGTTTTACCAGTGGTGACAATGATTGTTGAGACAGCTGTCAAGAATACAGGATCCAAAAGAGTTAGATCTGGACAGCTCAACTTATAAATGACACTAAATAGATGCATTATCACCTAAAAAGACTGACACTTTATTGAAGTCTTTGGGGTCATTGATGAGTAAAGCCTGCCTTAAAAGGTAGAATGAATCCAAATGATTGAGACGTGACAGCCTTTGATAAAGACCTAACTTGTAAGCCCCTGCGCGGATTCCATCTTACAGAATAAGGCCTATAGAGCCAGTACAGAGCACAAGATAGCAAAAGACCAGTTGTTCATGCATATGGTTAAATCTTTTGAGACAATATTATGATTTTTATTTATTTATTTATTTTTTTACTTTGAGTTTCAAATACTTTATTTTTTTTTGTACTGATGACCTGCGCGGTTATTCTTGACCTCGACCACTGGAATTTATAAATAAAAATGTCTCTCCAAACTGGGATACTTAATTACCTGCGGGAACCAAGATCCATCTCGTGCTGTTTTTTTTTGGGGGGGGGGGGGGCGGGGAGGGGGCAATTCAAATCTACAATTCAGCACGCACCAACTTTAAAAGGGGGAATACATTAATCAACTAGACCTCGAGATATAGAAGGTAAGAGAAACCAACAAGAGTTAAGCATGGCCATCTACTATATATTCTGCTGAAAGTGTCCTATGTGTCCGGGTCTGTATGTGTCTCCCTGTGCCCCTCCCCGTGTCCCTAGCGGCAATCTCATTGGACCTTGGGCCAGGCCAATGAGATTGCTCCCTTGGGCCGCCCGCCCCCGCACACCTCTCATTGGCCTGAGGCGGAGTGAAGGGCACACACACACACACACACACACACACACACACACACACACACACACACACCACACACACACACACACAACACACACACACATCACTATACACACACACACATCACTATACACACACACACACATCACTATACACACACACACACACACACACACACACACACACACACACACACACACATCACTATACACACACATCACTATACACACACACATCACTATACACACACACATCACTATACACACACACACACACACACCACACACACACACACACACACACACACACACACATCACTATACACATCACTATACACACACACACACACATCACTATACACATCACTATACACACACACACACACACACACACACATCACTATACACACACACATCACTATACCACACACACACACACACACACACACACACACACATCACTATACACACACACACACACACACACACACACACACACACACACATCACTATACACACACACACATCACTACACACACACACACACACACACACACACCACACACACACATCACTATACACACACACACACACATCACTACACACACACCACACATATCACTATACACACACACACACACACACATCACTATACACACACACACACACACACACACACACACACACACACACATCACTATACACACATCATTATACACACATCACTAAACACACACAACCCCCACACACACACACGGTGTTACATACATTAGCGGGGCTCACAGTGTTAGCAGCACATCTCCCGCTCTCTTCCCCACCGGTCCCGGAGGCTCCGCCTCTTCCTCCGCCTCTCCCTGTTTCCCGCGCTTTCACCCCCCCCCCCCCCCTCCACGTGGGAGCTGCCGGACGGGTGAGGGAGCTGCCGGACGGGTGAGGGAGCTGCCGTACGGGTGAGTGAGCGGCCTTCACCTCCCCTCCCCTCACTCCCTTCCCCTCCACCACCCCCCGGCGCCGCTACAGTCAGCGGGGGAGCGGAGTGAGCGAGCGCCGCGCCAGGGACACAGCGGGGGAGCGGCCACAACCCGCTGCCTCCCGCCTCAGATCCACGTGGAGCTGCCGGACGGCTGAGGGAACGGCCGGGCGGGTGAGTGAGCGGACTTCACCTCCCCTCACCCACCCCTCACTCCACTTCCCCTCCCTTCCACCTCCCCTCCCTCCACCCCCCTTAACCTCCCCTCCACCCCCCCTTAACCTCCCCTCCACCCCCCCTTAACCTCCCCTCCACCCCCCCTTAACCTCCCCTCCACTCCACCACCCCCCTTCACCTCCCCTCCACCCCCCCCTTCACCTCCCCTCCACCCCCCCCTTCACCTCCCCTCCACCCCCCCCCTTCATCTACCCTCCACCCCCCCTTCATCTACCCTCCACCCCCCCCTTCACCTCCCCTCCACCCCCCCCTTCACCTCCCTTCCACCCCCCCCCTTCACCTCCCTTCCACCCCCCCCTTCACCTCCCTTCCACCCCCCCCTTCACCTCCCTTGCACCCCCCCCCCCTTCACCTCCCCTCCACCCCCCCCTTCACCTCCCCTCCACTCCTCCCCTTCACCTCCCCTCCACCCCCCCCTCCACACCCCTCCACCCCCCCCTTCACCTCCCCTCCACCCTCCCCCCCCCCTTCACCTCCACTCCTCCCCTTCACCTCCCCTCCACCCCTCCACCTCCCCTCCTCCACCCCCTTCACCTCCCCTCCTCCACACCCCTTCACCTCCCCTCCACCCCGCTTCACCTCCCCTCCACCCCCGCTTCACCTCCCCTCCACCCCCACCTCCCCCTCCACCCCACCTTCAACCCCCCCCCTCCACCTTCACCGCCCCCTTCACCCCCACCCCCACCCCCCCTTACAACCTCCCACCTCCCCACCACCTCCCCCCCCTTCCCACCACCGCCCCCACCTTCCCACACCTTCCCACCTCCCCTCCACCCCCCCTTCACCTCCCTCCACCCCCCAGCCCCCCACCTCCACCCTTCCCACCTACCCCCTCCGCCCCCCATTCACCTCCCCTCCACCCCCCCTTCACCTCCCCTCCGCCCCCCCTTCACCTCCCCTCCGCCCCCCCTTCACCTCCCCTCCGCCCCCCCTTCACCTCCCCTCCGCCCCCTTCACCTCCCCTCCGCCCCCCTTTCACCCCCCCTTCACCACCCATCCTCCTCCCCTCCGCCCCCCTTCACCTCCCCTCACCACCCCCCACCACCCCTCCGACCCCACCTAACCCTCCGACCTCACCTCCCCTCCTTCAATGCCTTTCGTCCGCCCTCCTGCCTCTGCCTTTCGCCCACCCGCACTTCTGCCTTTCACCCGCCCACCGCTCACACCCCTGCGCCACACAGCCTCCGCACGCACTCAACAGACACCCGCCACACTCCCGCCGCCTCTCACCCACCCCACACACTCGACACACACCTGCCGCATCCTGCCCCTACGCAACAATATCACTGACCAGTTGTCACCCGCACTCGCCACACACACGCTCACACCCTAGCAGGACACACGCCTCACATTTTCACATCTCTTATGTCACCAAAATATACATTGTACTGTGGTGTGTTTACAATAAACCATTTTTATACAACATCGTATTACATTTTCTTCCATCTTTCTTTTCAACATTATTATCCAACCTTTACAACAAATACTCACCTATTGTTCCACCATTTATAAATAATACTACCTATTACGCATTTACATCCCGGGCAACGCCGGGTCTCTCAGCTAGTATTTAATAAACAGTGATACTCATAAGACACCTCTCAGCCCATTTAATTGAATGGGCCAAAGGATGTCTTCCGGTGTTGGAAGATGTCTTATAGAATAGCACCACTTAGGCAATATGGCCTATTACCTTTTTGGTTTAACTATGTTAAGAGATGCAGGTTTTCAGGACTAGTCAAGATGCCTTAGGCCAGGGGTGTGCAAACTAGGGGGGGGAAAAGATTTGTCAGGGGGGGGGGGAGGCTGTTGCAGAGGCCCTGCACTCTTCCCCCAAGGCATTTAAATTCATGCCGGGGGGATTGCGTGAGGCCTCTGCAACTTCACTTATCTTGTCTTCGGCGACGCGTTGCCATGGCAACGTGGTATCATTTGACGCCGGGAGCCGGAGACAAGGTAAGGGAGGGGGGTGTGCGCGATCAGGGAGGGAGGGAGGCACAGCAGGGAAACTTTGCGCACCCCAGCCTTAGGCTACAGCCCCAGTCACTGCGTGCATACATGCGTTTCAGCCGCGATCTGTGGTCTTTGGTTGCAGTGGGACGCGCAGAGAAGAGCAAGGGGGAAAGACAAGATCGTGACAGGAGAGGGCATGGCGGGGGTGCGGCCATGACATCAGGTGGCTACTTTGCCCTCATTGGCCAAACCGCCGCCGTAACGTAGTCATCACTCTGCCACCGTGCCAAAGGACACATTTCTTGTCTTTTGGCAATGTGGTCATGCCATCACACATTGTAAGCGCGTGCACACACACTGACTGGGGCCGGCCCCACAGAGGGCCGTCCTTTCATCACGCGCACACCGTAGCGCGCGCGGTCACGATCACTGGGACCGAGGCCTTACTCGAGCACCTAATAAAATACACTTTGATGACCAAAAATGAATGTTATTGCCCTTGTCTGCTTTTACCTGAAAACTCCTGAACGGATGTTGTTATGTATAGGTAAGAGCCATCCAGATCTTCCAGCTGCTTGTATCCCAGTTCTTTAACTGCGTGCTTGCTATTAAATTGGAACACAGCTTCTCCGTCAATCATCTGGCATTACAAAAAGAAATACTGATATAGTTTCAAATGTGCACAGCTTTGTGTAATACTAAAAAGGGAGAAGGAGCGGCTCAGTAAGTAAAAGGCACTGACTCTGCAAACAAGGACACCGAGTTTGAATCGGGGGAAACTGGTTCAATTCCAGGTATCAGTTCCTTGTGACCTTGGGCAAGTTGCTTTATCTCCCTGTACCTCAGGAACCAAAGACATAGATTGTAAGCTCGCCTGGGCAGGGATTGTGTCTGTAACATTCCCATGTGCTGCGTACTGTGCGCTATACTGTAATTGTGACGCGCTTTGAGTCCCATTGGGATAAAAGTGCTCTATGAAATAAAGTTATTAAAATGACAAATCTGGTAACAGTCGAAGGAAGTTATTCATATTATGCTTTAGTAAATCTGCTATTCTTTTTTTTGGCCCAGGGAAAAAACGTACCTGTAGTAGAGTACGCATGATTGTAAATAAGTCTGACAAAAATGCACCGCAGCTTACATAGATGTGGTATATTAATTGTATTTTTAACTGACGAGTGGCATGAATTTGCTGATTTTAGCAGCAACATTTCTTACCTCCTTCACTTGAATGGATCTAGGCATCATCTTCTTTAAACCGTCTTGGATTATTCCAAAACGAATGTAGACATTTGCACGGTCAACTTTTTGACTATGAAAATAGCTGTAAAGATGCACATTTATTCTCTGTTATTTGTACTTTACTTATTTGAATCATATCGGGGGGGGGGGGGCAGAGATGATCAGGGGACCGCCCTGTTTCCTGCCAGTATTTGACACCAAAAAAATGCAACTTTGGCCATGGAGCCACCAACAGAAAGTGGCAACATCTTCTCCGATGAGGCAACTTTATATGGACTACATGACCAGATTGTGTCCACCGGGCAGCACAATTAGCTATACAGCTCAACCCTGTTATATCACGATCCGTTACAACGCGAATCCGCTTATAACGCGATGCAAGTGTGGCTCCCAATTTTCGTATTTATGAATACTTTACAACACGATTATTGGCGTCTCTTAAATACTTTATTGTACAACGCATACAATTGTACCTTATTTCTAACGCCATCCGCTTATAACGCGATGCGATTCTTTGGACCCCAAGCACAGCGTTATAAGGGGGTTGAGCTGTATCTCCAAAGCAAAAGGGTCCCCCGCAGGTCGAACTACAGATCATCTCCGAGAAACCTCCTGCTTCAGTTAATTATCCCCAGCAAAAAAAAAAGGTCAAACAACGTGGACTGTTTCTTTAAGACTATATATTACAATTCGTTCAATGGGTTACATTCTATCTGGTAAATTGGAAGACTAAAAACCGTTCAAAACACATAAGGATAAAGGAGCACTTCAGTTAATTAAAGTGATTTGAATTAATTACAAGTTTTATTTAAAAAAAATAAAAAAAGAGACTAGAAATAGTGTACTAATACAGGAGTGGCCAACTGCAGTCCTCAATGGCCACCAACAGGTCAGGTTTTCAGGATATCCCTGCTTTAGCACAGGTGGTGCAGTCATTCTGACTGAGCCACCTGTGCTGAAGCAGGGACATCCTGAACACTTGTCGGTGGCCCTTGATGACTGGAGTTGGCCACTCCTGTACTAGGGTATTAAATGCCAAGTCCAGTAACACCACAAGCACCTCTATGATAAGCTTATTTTTAAAATACTCTGAAATATTAGGAGTGGATTCAGTGTGTGTGTGTGTGTGTGTGTGTGTGTGTGTGTGTGTGTGTGTGTGTGTGTGTGTGTGTGTGTGTGTGCGCGTGCGCGTGTGCGTGTGCGTGTGTTGGAATATATATTATCATTTTGGAACTTACTTTGCTCTTACAGTAATCATAAACACCTCAAATTTGTCATAGCAAATTAAGTTCAATTCAGGCTCAATGGAAACAAAGAAGCTTGGCAAAACTGTAAAGAAGCAAAACATAATGACTGATCAGTTTATACACCTACTGTATACAAGTAAAATGTATTAATATGACAATTGAGTTCATGTACAAAATCTTCTTCATTTAGAATACTGCTCACGTGCAATAATATGCAAAAGCAAAGTACCGTATTCTTTCACTTCAAATTCTGCAAAACTGGAAGTTGTATAGTCCTTTTCATAGGCAGCTTCAATTCTCCACATACCACGTCTGCAAGAAAAACGCAGCGTTCAAATAAAAGATATATTACTTCATGAGATAAAACTAAAACCTGATCTCATTCTGCTTCAGGCACGAACCATGGCAATATCTGCATGCATGCGCTCATCTTATTACTAGATATGACACTTTTCCACCACAAACATGCAACGTTGCAGTGATTTGCAACACATTAAGGAGAGTGCTGTGATGATGTAAAAAGGGTGTAAGTAGCTTTTGCATCTAATGAAGCAGTATCCAATCAGTCCATTAAAATATAAACGGTATCTACAGCAAATCTACATTCTCCTGGATACACAGAGGAACTATACAGTATATCCGGATTAATGTTCATGGAAACATAGTTTTACACTGTGCAAATGTTCAGATCAATGTGTTACAAAGTTACATGGTTAAATAGTTACATTTTTATTTATCAAATGTTTTACCAGGAAGTAATACATTGAGAGTTACCTCTCGTTTCCAAGTATGTCCTACATAGTAGATGAGGTTAAAAAAAAAAAAAAAGACACATGTCCATCAAGTTCAACCCATGGTCAAATTATTTTAACATAAAATATTACTCAAATATTTATATTACTCAAATATTTATATTACGTGTCAGTATTTTGAGATGTTCCATGTACAGTAGATATGGTTGTCGCATGTGTACATACTGTAGGTTAGACAAATTTGCTCAGCTTCTATCAACGAGGGTAGCTTTGATCTTTTTTTTTTTTACCCAACATGGAACATAAAAGGCAGCGTATGAGGGCCCATGCTTAGACCTCGTCCATAGTGCAAGATACGGAGCGAGCTACATAGCTTGCGCTACAAACAAAACGTGTGTATTCCAAAGCGCATGGCCATAGTGAGCGCGAGCTTGCACGTGAGATACAAGGATACCAAAAGCAGAGGAGACCAACTTGTTTGCTATTGCAGAGAGACAGCCTGGTCATGGGAGCGGCTAACAGCCAATGAAAATGTAGTAAGCTATTCTGCCTGGATACTGTTCAAATGACTTTTTGTCAGTGGAGTTGTGTTAGCTGTGAGAATATGGACAACTCAACTATTGAACATTTCTGAGGTTTACAAATGTGAAACTTTAATTCATACCATGACAGAAATAGCAATGATAATTTATGGAGAGAAATTTCTGATGTATTGTCCATTACTTGTATATAATTGTTATTTATTTTAAAAAAATTGTAGTGTACAATGCATCACATTTTATTTTTATTTTATTATTTTTTAACAAGGCATGTTTTCATGCATGACATAGTGTATATATATATATATATATATATATATATATATATATATATATATATATATACTTGCAGAATACTTCTGTAAATTGCATGGCATTATGCATTTTATTATTTGCTAAAGGCGTGTTCAAGCATGACACGCCCTCCATGTCATGACTGCACCCACCCCCTCGCTCACTTTCCAGAAACCTACAGTCCACACATCGCCGGAGAGGAAAGCGTGCGCGAGGCAAGTAGCACTGTAGCACTCGCGCTCGCTTTCACTATGGACAAAGCCTAAGGAGGGCAGAGTGCTGGAAAAGGAAGAAAACGGGTGGACGTTTCAGTTAAACGTCCCCAGTTAATTTTCTTTAGCACAATACAACCTGCCACGGACCGCTCTAGATTTAGCTCCAACCAGATTTTGAAAATAAATGTTATCAATATTGTATTAGCGGTAAAACGTAAAACATGTATTGCCATGGTCCCTGTGCTTCCTGAAAAATCAAGAAAAACCACATTGCTTCAGCAGCCACATTACTTTGGGTTAGCTGGGATCTTGAAATCAGGAAAAGAAATAACGCCGGTCAAATCCTTGG
This sequence comes from Ascaphus truei, assembly GCF_040206685.1. Lineage (NCBI taxonomy): Eukaryota > Metazoa > Chordata > Amphibia > Anura > Ascaphidae > Ascaphus > Ascaphus truei. The sequence continues at coordinate 10,948,583 of NC_134503.1, forward strand.
CTTCTACAACATCCACTTTTACACCATCCGGATCCTTAAAATACAAAAATATTGTACAGATAGCAGCAACGTCAACTGTATTTCACTTCTTATGCTTACTGATACCAGTTACATTTTTAAGAATAGGTTGTTTAGGATTGAATGCAGTAGCCAGACACTTGTGAACAAAGCCCATGCTTACTTAGCAGAGATGCGGCTTTATTGGAGTAAAACACGAATACAAAGATGCAAAGCGGGCTTTAATCAGTTTGTGACATGTACAGTTCATGCTCTCTCTACGCCAGGGGTGCGCTTGATTTTTCAGGGGGGCGCGGCAGCTACAGAGGTCCTGCGATCCCCCCAAGGCATTTAAATTAAATGCCCGGGGGAACCGCACGAAGCCTCTGTATCTTCTCCTACCTGGTCTTCGGTGACGCGTCACCATGGTCACCGCGGGGGCACGTGACGCCACGTTGCCATGGCAACGTGATATGACATGGCCCCGCGACCTCACTTGACACCGGAGCCAAGCATGGGGAGGGGCACGAGCAGGGGGAGGAGAGCAGGCAGGGGGGCGCAGGGAGAAAACTTGGCACACCCCTGCCCTACGCTACTCGAGATGATCCTTGACCAATTTTCTCTCTCATTCAACACACACAGTATGCACTTTGCCCCCTCTGCTTGGTTTCCCCTTATCTGAGACCACTATTATCCCTGGGCCTAATTTTCTCAGTAGTACATGAGTACTCAACTCCAGTCCTCAAACTCCCCCCCCCCTCCCCTCCCCCAAACAGGTCAGGTTATCCCAGCCTCAGCACAGGTGGCTCAATCAAATCATGCTTAGACACAGGTAGCTCAATATGTCCCTGCTTCAGCACAGGTGGCTCAATCAGAGGCTCAGTCCTTACTGAGCCTCTGATTGAGCCACCTGTGCTAAAGCAGGGATACCCTGAAAACCTGACCTGTTGGGGGCGGGGGGGTGTTGACCACCCTTGTTGTAGTGCACACTAGATTCCTAAGACCACTGTTATTAGGCCTCTCTTGCACACAAGGACACAGCCTTGTGTTGCAATCAGAGACATGCAGCATGACCAGTTTTGAACGCTAAACAAATTGCTTATTTAATCACTATCAAAAATCCATGTGTTCTTGCGCACCTGCATCAGGACGTCTCATGGTTGTGCGGCATCAAATGTGTACTCGACTTGCAATGACAGCCGACAGAAGCACCCAACAAAAAGTACACAACAGCCATGCTGACTTCAGCAATGGGGTGCGTCACTTACAATTACTGATCCAGACTCCCATCAGAGCGATGCAAAACATTTGCAGAAGTTTGTGAACCGCGCGAAACATTCCCCTTTGCGGCATACTCGGTGTCCGCAAGCGATTGGTCAAGCATTAAGTCAATACAGTATATGCCAATTTGCTAAATGATACAAAACTGCTAGATTTGCTTAATGCGGAGTCTATATATAGAGCACACACTATGTTTCGCTCACTGTCCTGGGATATTCTGCTGTAAGCTTGCGAAATGTTCAAATCTAAGACTAACTGCGTGACATTATTTGCCCATGGAAGCTTAACGAAACATTTCGCAAGAAACAACAAGTAAAAAAAAAAGTAACAAAAGGTTGTAACTGCACTTTGGATAATTTTGCAATTTTTTTGTTGCAATCCTGAACACTGGATTTTGTAGACACAGACCTACACTCAAAGTAATGAGTTAAAGCTGCAGTTCAGTCTTTTTTTTTTTTTTTAAATTTTTTTTTTTAATTCAATAGTTTCATGTGGGCAATCTCTAATTACCTAAAGAACTGTATAGCTGCCAGTCAATTCGTTCTCCATGTATTGATCGGCAAAATTTGGTGAGATCTTTAGAGATGGGATATGTTTTTCATCTGCTTGTCTATCAGTCAGTGAAAGCTCATGAATATTCATGAGCACTCCTGCACTGACATGTGCAAGAGGGAGGGCAGGGCTGACAAAGGGGTGTGCCAGGGCTTGTGACAGGACATGAAGGGGCAGTGCCTTAGTAAATGCTTGTTAAAATAGAATACAAGAAAATTGATCTTTCAAAGTTGTTTTTTTAAAAACAGAAAATGCTAAAAGTATTTTTTCTTACTACAGAACTGATTTATTAAAAAAACACACATGCAGGATATTGACTGAACTGCAGCTTTAAAAGCCACCAAACAGCTCGTTTTCTCCTCTCCTAAAATCCCTATTACTGTTTTCTAAAACTTGCTATTAATAAAAAGCAATACATTACACATGGCATAGGATGATCAAGTATAATGATGCCACTAATCACACTTAGGAATATTACTGTGCTTTCTTACGGCAACACAACACTTCACTACAAAATTCTGTTATCAAAGTGATATTGTGTAGAATAAACACACGGTATGTATTACATTTGGAATACAATGGAGGTCTACTATTGCTCGATATAAGATACAGATATTGCTTTTTAACCTCTGATCTCTTTATATTTATGGAGGTAAAAAAAACAAAATGAAACAAAATTTGTGATTTGTACGCCCATATTCCATCATTAAAATATCAATGCTTACCACAAATGTTAAGACGGTGGTTCGGAGTGCCGGCTTCAGCTCTTCATCCAAAGAGTAAACTCTCATTTTTACTGCAAAATATGAATTGCCGTTACATAACATGGAACAGCTGTGATAAGGAATTGTGAGGATCATTAAATCCATGAATGTACACGGAAAGCTAGGAAGGAGAGTAGCCATGTTGGTCCTTTCTTCCATGTAGTAACAAAGGAGGAGAGGGAGGAGGGGGTGTGATACCTTCTATTGGACCAACAAGTAGTTGAGATGTTATAAGCTTTCCAACCTCTCAGGGTCCTTCATCAGATTTCCCTGAGTGGTTGGAGAGCTTGTAACATATAAACTACTTGTTGGTCCAATAAAAGGTGTCAGACCCCCTACTCCCTCTCCTCCTCCTTTGTAACTAGATGAATGAACAGGGACACTTGAGGAAGAAGAACCCCAGTAACAACAAAAGGTGCAGGTCATGCTTTCGAAATATTATTTAGGTATCACTTTAATTGCTTTCATTATGTTTATTTGAACTTCATCCACAATATGTGGCGGCAGTCTATAATGAATTTCTTTCCATTTTGGAGGAATTTATTTATAAAAATGTGTTACTAGGAAGTAATACATTGTTACCTCTCATTTTCAAGTATGTCCTGGGAATGGAAACTTGTGCCAAGTTTTCTTGACAGAGTTTAAACAACCAGGCTCTCGGTGCCTTAGCTTAAATTGCCAATGTTTCGTTATGTGTTTGTGAGAGATATATATATATATATATATATATATATATATATATATATATATATATGTAGATATACAGTGGTCGACAAATCACCAAAAAATCTACTCGCCCAACAAAAAAATCTACTCGCCACCTAGTACCAAACGTGTGATGCTTGGGCCAATAGGAGCTCGCCATGATGTTAAATCCACTCGATCGGGACGTGCAAATGTATAGGTTTGTCGAACACTGTAGATATAGATAGATCAGAACATCAGAGAAATGGCTGCACGCTCAGAAGCAGTTTCCATGCTTGATAAAACCTAAGCAATCATAGTATCAGTACTGGACACAAAAAGATGATTAATGGTGTGTGTGTGTGTGTGTGTGTGTGTGTGTGTGTGTGTGTGTGTGTGTGTGTGTGTGTGTGTGTGTGTGTGTGTGTGTGTGTGTGTGTGTCTAGAAAGTGGAAACAAGAAAATGTTTGTATTTTTATAAGCAAAAAAAAAAAGCAATATATTATGCATAGAGTCTAGAAAAAGTTGCACAATTGCTTGGAAAAGCAGGACTCTTCAGTCTTTGCAGTGAAACAAGAGACAGTTAAAATGCATTCAGAAATATAAGAAGAAAGTGAATAATGTGTATTACTTTACCAGATTGCTCGGGAGTGTAAATAGGTTTGTCTGTCTGAATGAAAATAAATCCATTCTTATAGGTAATTGGCACTTTTTCTTCTTTGGTGAAAGTGGCAGTCTGAGCTTCCAGAAACACGTACTGCTGTGAACTGCCTTCTCTAGGTATATCTTTGGGTTGAATCTAGAATCAAGGAGTAGCTATGTTATACCTCAAAAAGAACATCAAACTGGCTCAATAGTTGAGCAAAAGTGTGTACTCAATTTACCAAGGAGACAAATCACATGGACAGGAATGAGGTTTATTTGGGATACATTTTATATTATTGTTTGTGGTTTTTTCCCCATTCTAAAAAAAATATATATTAATTACCCATCACTAAATTAGTTTTCAATTACCCAAATACTGAACCATTAATGTGAGTACATATGCCAAGCAGTGCTATCGCATAACAAAGCAGTGTTATTCCATAAGACACTTACAACGCTGGGAAACACCTTACAGCTCAATCGGGAGTGCCAGACTCCATGAAGTAGTGGCTGTGTCAGTGGACGCACAAAGGGTCAGTATAGGTCGGAGTATTTTAAATAGATCCTCGTTTGCAGACAGAGCCATTGTAATAGCTACCGCCTGTTTTACTTTCTGTAAATTGCAGATTGACGGATGTAAGCCCAGAAACTTGTTTAAATGATTATTTTCCAGAGAGAAGGCATGGCTCAGTGAGTAAGAAACTGACTGGCACAGAGTTTGAAGCAGGGGAACCTGGTTCAATTACTGGTGTTGGCTCCTTGTGACCTTGGGCAAGTCACTTTTTCTCCCTGTGCCTCAGGCACCACAAACAGATTGTAAGCTCTACAGGGCAGGGACCTGTGCCTGCAAAATGTCTCTGTAAAGCGCTACGTAAAACTAGTAGCGCTATACAAGAACATGCTATTTTTATTTGAAGCGCACTAGTTGTTGCTGCATATTGTGCAGATGATGCGTGCCGGTGATCTATGGTACATTTCTCAGTGACATGTAGTACATGTGTTGGGCAATGGTGTGATTAGTGCAAAATAGGAAACAGGTGAGAAACACAGTCACTGTGAACGCCGGGTAACGCTGAGGCTGCCTGTGGAAGTCACTATTGTTGCCCTGAAACATATTTGACTTTTACAGTTTGTCTATTGTGTAAACTGCTTGAAATATATATTTGTATTCTGCCTGTAAAATATAAAGAATTATTACATTTTATTAGCACCATCTACCTTCAATTGAACTATGTTTCATATTCATACCTTCCAACTGTACCTCACAGGTATACTACATTTTTGGGGGTTCTGTAAGATCAGCTGTACCTACTGTATTAAACAGTGTGTGTGTGTGTGTGTGTGCGTGCGTGCGTGCGTGCGCGTGCGTGTGTAAGCTGTATAGATTAATAACAGACTACCATAGGAATCCAGCACGAGTAGATGAAACATATAGTGCCCTTTTTCATATGCATAATGTTGTCTGTTCTGCATATTACTTTATTTAGTGTTGGTTCAGCACAGCAGTATTGATTTGGGGTAAATTTCCTGGAGAACACATGCACATCAGATACGAACTAATAAAATAAATGTGAGTCATTAATATCAAATGCATGCTGATGCTTTTTAATGGATACAACTACATTAGATTTAGAAAAATAAAAGAAGGAGATGACAAATACAGCTGTGCATTGAAGTAATTATTTGCATTTCCCCTTGGCAGAAAACAGGTTAAACATATTGCTAAAAAGAACATAATAAAAAAACTTAGTTAAGATAAACTCCACAAGATTGGATACACACCATTAGATTCACTTTTCCCTGGTGTTTGTTGGCAGGTGTAAGTACAAGGTGTTGAGAAGCATATTTAGTTTTCTTATCTGGGTAACTATTTAAAGATATTCTTATAGGAAAGTCTCCTTGCTGCCCGAAAGCTTGGACAACCACAACTTCTGATGCCCCAACTCTCCATATCCGGGGTCCTGTGACAAGATACCTGTATAAAAGAGCAACATATGCATGTCATCCTGTTACAGCCATACATCAGATGTGGTTACGCAAAAGCAAGCCAAGATATACATATATATTACTTAATTAATCAACTAAAAAGGAAAATAAGAACCCTGTAACAGGAGACTTATCCCTGTTCACAAATGTGCCTCTAATCCAGCAGTGTGGTGGTTAACTGCTGGTAGGCAATTAACTAACACCACCTGCCTGATTAGATGGCTTAGAAAAGCCTGTCTTTTGAGACAGGAAGTGAGACTCCTTTGCTCACACCTGAGCTGAACTTGGAGACAGAGCAGAGATTCCTTAGTCCACAACTGGGCTGAACCAAGGAAGGGCAGATGTCTTGAGCGACAAGCTGACCACAAGACAAAGAGGACAAGATTCTAACCTGGAGCCTGACATTTTCTGTGCACACAAGGGTGCGGTTCAAGGAGAGCAGAGAAGCTTCCCCTACAGCAGCCCAGCTAACAGATAAGACTTTTTCGTATAAGACTATTATCTATGTATGTGTGTTGATAAATGTCTCCATGATTTGGGGCTGGTAAATAGCTTAGCTAACCAACCCAGTCAGAGAGGGCTGAGCTACATGTATAGATAGTCTCCAAAGCAGAGATAGGGGTTTTTGGTTGGCTCACTATTTCGCTTAGGTTGATTTTTTTGCTGTTTAAAGCGACAGGCACAATAAAGCCTTGTTATAATTTCACCTTACAACAGTCTCCATTGTGTACCTCTGCACATGTCCTCCTACATATGGTGTTAGAAGTGGGATGAGAGGTGGCATTTGAAGTTTAAAGGGCCTGAGATTGCCTGTGGAATATTTTTTTTGTGCTTTTGCCTGCATACAGTCTTGCAAACAAACCTGAGCAACAAAAACAAAGATTCACCTGCAGCAGAGATCAGAATTAAAGGGATACATACCCAGGCAGGAAACTTACACTGCACTGAAACCTACAAAACCACAGATGGACTATTTTCCCCAATCCCAAGAGGAGAGAGACTGCTGAAGCAGATAAACCTTATTTGCCTATCACAAAGTGTAATATGGTCATTGAAATAGGGGTTTTGCCTTCCAGCCATAGTCAGGGTTCAAGAAGTGAGTCAGCCCTTAAAAGGGGGTAGGTGTTTGTTGTTTTCAAAAGTTTCGCTGAAGCAGTGAATACAGATGGTGACCCACGAGCGGTACTGATATTGCAAATAAAGGTTGCCACACCGCATAGGACTACCAGCTGTGAATGGAGCATATGCAGAAAAGTGTGAAAATTGATACAAGACTGTGCTGAAGCAGGGGAATTTTTAGCAAACAAATGCTGAGTGTAAAATTGCCCTACCGGGGAAAAAGTAATTGCTGAACTGTGTAAAAGATATTCCAAAGCCAATTGCTGAGTGTTGAGTCACCCTGCCGGGAGTGAAAGAAATATTCCACTGCAAAGAATGTTTTTTTTTCTGCAAGTAAAAAAGTCTGCCTATGTATCTTGGGAGCAAAACAGACACCCAAAGTGTGAAGTGTGAATGCCATAATACCCAAAGATGAGACTGAAAATTACTGAACTCAAGCAGAAAACCAAATTCTGTTGCTGAAGCGGAGGGATTACACATAGCAAGTAAATGGTTTAAAGCAAATGCCTTTGCTGAAGCCAGAAAATGGGCAGCTAGCAAGCATTGTATTTAAAGAAATAGAACCTTGGGAATTTAAAATGGCCACCCAGCTGAAGTCAAATACAGACTCTGTAAAAATAGAGTGCAGGAAAAACGGCGGTGCATCTGCTGCTGAAGATTTAAAACCACACACTGCAAACCACAAAGTTTCCTAGGTGCATAAAACGTGGGATACTACGTGAAACGCGTCAGAGTGTTCTTTTGGCTGTATACTATGCCCTAAATAAATTTTGCACCTAGGAAACTTTGTGGTTTGCAGTGTGTGGTTTTAAATCTTCAGCAGCAGCAGCTGATGCACCGCCGTTTTTCCTGCACTCTCTTCAATTGTTCCTTGGTAGGAGCACGCTGGACAGGACCAGGATATCCCCAAGGTCAGCAGTGAGTAATTTATTTACTTCATTTATGTGATCAGTCCTACACATGGTTACCTAGACCACCACATAAGACTTACCTACATGGCTAGTGTCAAAATCTATGGGAGTGTGTTTTAACATTGGACTATCTGGAATCCTGAGTCTTATGAACTGTCTTATGCTATGAAGATGTTTATATATTTATATCATGACCAAACATCGCCTACTCCTGGTTAGCATCACAAGTGGGAATTAACCCTCCCCTTCCCTTCCATGTTCTGTAAAAATAAGGAAGAAAATTTGTTCCTGGTGTAAAGAACCCCACCACACAGAGCAGTGTCCCTTCAGGCCTTATTCAGACGACGAGAGTGAATGCATGCACAGTAATGCTAATGTTGTAAAACTTACCAAAGGAAAGAAAAGTCTACAGAGATGCCTGTGAGAGCTACGACCTCTACAAGCAAAATATGCCCACCTGTAGGACTACCACAATTGGGGGTTCTAGCAAATACAGTGGCAACAGCTGCAATAGCGCCTCCGGAGGTCAGAAAGAAAACTACACCTGAGAGCCCCAAAATGGAGGACAAGATGCAGCGTTCCTGTAATGAACCCTACCCCACGGAAGAGTGGCCCTTCCAGTCCAATAAAGAGGAAGACATCTCTTACGGGGAACCCGAACCGAGTCACACCCACAAAACACCCCAAGAATGGTGGGGGTGCCTGAACTTGGCACGAACCGAAAAGACCGCTCTCTATGATGACGAATATGGTCGACAAGAGAGAGCGGGAGCAGCAGATCACCCAATATTTCTGTCAGCTAAAGCAACTGCAAGAAAAGCCTGGCATATATAATGAAGCTGCTAAAGTATCAAAAAAGAAGGAGACCCCAGTATTCCTGATGGGACGGAGTCATCCAAAACAAAAAAGCGGAAAAAGAAAAGCGGTTCTTCACTTACCGTGGAAGGAACAGACACGTCCGCAGATCCTGTGGAGGAAAAGGGGGACCGAGTTGCCCTGCAGCCTAGAGAAAATGAAGAATTCGTCCCGCGGTTAACCGAATATCCAGAGGGCCCAAGGCAGAAGTCGTGTACCCCAAAGAAGTGTCTGTCCGGTGCCAACAGTGAGGAACCCTCAACCAACCATTCCAGGGAAGTGGAGCCGGAACCAGTGAGTGACGATCCCTTGACCAGCCCTGAAGATGCCCTGAAAAATGCCAGGCATGACTGTGATATGCTCCGTGAACAATTGAAACAAAAGAAAGATGGTTACACAGATCTACAGAAAAATAACGTGAGGCTACAAAAAGATGTGCTCACAATTTACTCTTTAGCCAGGACAGAATTGGACGATCTCAAGATTGAGCTAAATACTGCAAACGTTACTATTTCCGCCATGGATGAAAAGCAAAGCCAATCTGATAAAATGATGACTAAGCTGAAGCGGAAGTATGAGTAGGCACTGAAGCAGATGACAGTCTTCCAGCAAGAGGTTCACACTCTTCGCATAGAGCTGAATGCTTCACAACAGGAGGTCAACAATGGTGGACGTATCTCAGAAAGAGGTTCAGACACTCCGCAGAGCACTGGATGCCTCACATCATGAGACCAACAGCTGACGCACAGACCTGGAAGTTTCCAGAAAGGAACTACACAGTCTCACTGAGGAGCTGGACATATCTAAAGAAACAATTGTCAATCTTAAGACATCTCAAAGTCTCTCAGAAGGAGCTTCAGACCCTCAACCTAGAGAAGGAAATCTCACGCCAGGAGACTGTCATTCTCAAAGCAGATGTGCGTAAATGGAAGAAGGACTGCAAGGAGGCCCTGAATAGTACAGAGACTGAAAAAGGAGAAAATTTAAGATTACAAAGAAAAAAACTTAAAACTCAAAGAAGAAAATTTTAATTTGACAAACGACGTCAAGGAAAAAAAAGAAAAGCTGCACGAGCTTAAAGAAATAAATAGACTTTTGGAAGGTGAGAAGTTTGAAGCAGAGCACCGACTGCAGAACCAACTGCAAGGTCTGCGTACGCACCTCGAGAAGGCTGAGGAGAAACAGCGAACTCTGCAGGAAGACAATCTGCAGGCTGTTAAAGAAATTCAAGTCCTGATTGAACGTCTGATTACCCAGTATGTCCCCGCAAAGCAGCATGAGAAACTGAAGGCTACCCTGAGCGTCACCAAAGCAACGCTAAAGGCCAAGCTTAGAACTCAGGTGATGCGGCACAAAAGGGAGCACAAGAAGGTCCAGAAACTGAAACAAGTAACTGTGGCCCAAGCAAAGAAGTTCATAGTGCTTCACAATGCAATAAAAATGTGGAAGCAAGCTCAGAGAAATCAAAGTACGCAGATAAATTCCCTGAGAAGAAACTTGCAAGACGCACTCAAACAGGTTGAGACTCTGCAGACCAGTAACTTACAGATTCCTCCAATACGGAAAAAGGTATTGGCTCTGCCCAAGCACCAGTATCCCACAGTAACTAATGCCCGTGAGGACAAGGGTACAGTGAGAGTTGGGGACTCCACACACCTTCAAAACAAGATTACGAAGTTTGAGCCACCTAAGAAAGCACTAGCCAAACCTACAGCTGCCCAACAGGCAACAAACAGAGGTAGGAGTGCAGAATCAAAGCCAGAAGAATCCTTAGCTGAGGAAGCTGAAAAGATAGGACGTTCTCTGGAAAGGGCAGTGGAGGTGCAACTCAGTCCCAAAGAAGCTGAACTGGCGACTCCGTTGTGTGGAGGAGGTGCAGAAAGACCGCTTCAAAAGCGGAAAACTCTAAGGGCTAGTCCTAACTGCTCTACAACTGTTGCCATACAGTTTGTCTACAAAAAGAGGAGTGCCCGACGCAACGGAAATCTCATGACCGCGCACTCTGTAAAAAGACTTTACTTGGAAAAAGTCCTCCTCGAGCGACTGAGGAGTGCTGATCTCAAGCACCTTCGGGAGGAGACAAAAATAAACTGGAGAAAGGGCTCCAATCCCAGCGGGACAGGGGGTTCTCTTCCTCCATCCACTCTCATTCTAGTCACAAAGATCTCGAATGAGAGTGGAAGGATGGGCTTTGGCCGTGGTAAGCCCGAGCTTCCCACAAACAGGGGAGGTATGTAACAGGAGACTTATCCCTGTTCACAAATGTGCCTCTAATCCAGCAGTGTGGTGGATAACTGCTGGTAGGCAATTAACTAACACCACCTGCCTGATTAGATAGCTTAGAAAAGCCTGTCTTTTGAGACAGGAAGTGAGACTCCTTTGCTCACACCTGAGCTGAACTTGGAGACAGAGCAGAGATTCCTTAGTCCACAACTGGGCTGAACCAAGGAAGGGCAGATGTCTTGAGCGACAAGCTGACCACAAGACAAAGAGGACAAGATTCTAACCTGGAGCCTGACATTTTCTGTGCACACAAGGGTGCGGTTCAAGGAGAGCAGAGAAGCTTCCCCTACAGCAGCCCAGCTAACAGATAAGACTTTTTCGTATAAGACTATTATCTATGTATGTGTATTGATAAATGTCTCCATGATTTGGGGCTGGTAAATAGCTTAGCTAACCAACCCAGTCAGAGAGGGCTGAGCTACATGTATAGATAGTCTCCAAAGCAGTGATAGGAGTTTTTGGTTGGCAAACTATTTCGCTTAGGTTGATTTTTTTTGCTGTTTAAAGCGACAGGCACAATAAAGCCTTGTTATAATTTCACCTTACAACAGTCTCCATTGTGTACCTCTGCACATGTCCTCCTACAAACCCCATGCAACAACTTCACCAGTTGCCGACACCTTTGTATAGTTAGGCAATTAGGTATAAATTAACACAAAAAAAGTAGATTCTCCATGGAAATAATGATGACATCTCACTTTCCCTAAAACCAGCCACAAACTATGGTGTCCTGGAAGCAGTCTCAGGAAATTAAGCTTGGCATAGAAGTACTAGCTGTAATCCGTTATCCCTATTTTTGGCAGGCGAGTGTCTAAACAACAGCTATGCACACTGAACCTGGTTTAGAAGCAATGAGGTTATGATATCTAGCTACTGCAGGGGTGGGCAACTCTGGGCCTCAAGAGCTACCAACAGGTCCGGTTTTCAGGATATCCCTGCTTCACACAGGTGGCTCAATCAATGGATCAGTCTTCAACTGACCCACTGATTTAGCCACCTGCACTGAAGCAGGGATATACATTTTGATCACAAAGGCAGCAAACCTGTCACTTTAAAATAAAAACTTTAACATTCTACCAAAAATCTAAAAAAAACAAAATGCAAACATGTCTCTGGTGTGGTACAGAATAACAGGAACAGGTTTAAATGGCGCATGAAATTGTATATTTCCTTGGTTATTCCTGATGATGGAAATCTTAACGTGCCGACCAACCTCACAGCAGCAACGCGTACAATGTTCATTCTAATAGCATTTTGCAAAAAGTAACAAAAATCCAAGACCAAAACATTTATTGGAAATCAGTGTTGTAAAGTGGAAATCAAAAATAAATGCTGGTCTATAAATATCACGGCCACAGACAGGTGGTCCTCGCTATCCAACGTTTCACTTTACAATGAATGGCATATCTAATGCTTTACAATGCAACCTTATGGGCTGTTTTTCGCCACTGATTAACATGGGACTCACTCTACAACAGTGTCACTAACCAACGCTACTTCCAGAACGGATTCCGTTGGATAACCGAGGACTGTCTGTATACTCTGACTGAACTGTCTCTCTCTTTATATTTCAAATTACATTAAAAAGGAAGGTTAATAATGTCGCGGAAGATGCTCCTTTGATTAAGCAGAAATCAACTTGGTAAACTGATACGTGCCCCATTTTATTATTGCAACCTTTCATATTTAGCACATTGTAATCAGGCAAAGCATAAAGCCAAACAAGAAAGGAATTAAATGTGACAGCATTGCTCTGGCTAATCGATGCAGGTATCCCTAGACATACGAAAACCCTAATTGGACATCTCTCATCTATGCCGCCACAATACACTAGCTAGAATGTGGAAAAGACACTCCCCCATCCATGGAAGAATGGTGGTACAGAGTGGAATTTATTAGAATAATGGAGAAGCTGACATACTCCTTAAACAAACACCAAAATACCACAACATATGGGCTCCCTACCATGAGTATAATGGAGAGTTCTACTGACAAATGACAAATTTGGGGCCATAATGCCAGGGTCCTTCATACACCGAACAAGGTTACATTTTGAAGTTAGATGAATAAGATAGCCTAGCATCATACATTTCTAGTATAATCTATCAGCAGGACCGCTTTATACATTAGGCCGACTAGGCACAGTGCCGAGGGCCTATGAACCTTTTAGGGCCTACAATATTTCACTTGAAAAAATACCTAAACAAAAAAAAAAAAAAAAAAATCACAAAATAAGAGAAAACAGCACATTTTAATTTAAAATGCCTTCGAAGTATCGATACCTTTAAATATCGAAACAAAAGTATCGATATCAAATGGCGCTAGTATCAAAAGAAACATAAAAATAGAAATTAGCGTAAAAATAGCGGACACACAGGACTCTAGAAATAAGTGCCTAGGGCCTACGAAGGTCTTAAAAACGCCCTGTCTATTAGTACCCCTGTAAATTGTAAAAATCTATCAAACTCATTTGAATGCTGACCTTGAATGCTGATTTTTCTTGTTTTTCTTTTACCTTTATATGGAATATTTCTATTGTTATGTTGGGAGAACGGCAATATACAATGTACAGGTGACCTCACGACCATAACGGAATGTTGTGTCTACAATGTTTCATGTGTTTTGGAATATTGTGTAAAGCAGGAGTTTTCAATACAATTTGAATACAAAAAAAAAAATGTCAAAAGTGACACAATTGTGCTGCAGCTGCACAATATTCCTCCACTAATGACTATGCAGGTTTTAAAAAGAGAGAGGTAGCTGAGGGTAAGGAGTTTTAATGTTTACAATAATTTAAGAATTAATATTAGCAGCCAAATAAAATAGATCAGTATTATTGTAAAACACATTGTGAGGACTGCTCTTTGCTTTTTTTTTTTTTTTAAGTTCAGAAAAAAAAAGGTAGGTAAGGAAAAGTATATTCATACATTTCTGCTTATCCACATATATAGTCATTTAAATTGTGTGACTTGAGACAGACTGTGACTTAAACGCCAGGTTTCCTCAAAGAACAACAAGATTGAGAATCGAGTTGTTGCACTGAACAAAACTACAATAAAATATACATTTATATTGTCTCAAAAACATAGGCATTCTAGAAAACAAAAAACAAACATACACTAAAAACTTTCACATTGGTCCTAAAAATAGGACCTGCTGCTAGAATTCCGTGCTACATTATGTACATAACTTTTACTATGTCCATTTTCAATATAATCCATATATTTAAAGACAAATATATATTATTCTGCATTTAAATATAAAAACAGATTAACTTACGTTTGTTCTTGGGTTTGACTTCTCTCACACAGTGCCAATATGAAAGCAATTTTTAAAAAAAGCATCTCAAGAGGGTGTGCAGATAATTATAGTCATCTACAGAGTGGCGTGGAGTTAAAATAAGAGAAGGGATTTGGGGCTAGTTTTTCAAACAAGGCAGAGATTGTGAAATTATTATCTTTTGGGATTTATCTACCACCCACTGGCAGGAACCCTCCCACTCAGTCCTGAAATAGCTGCCAAAATGTGTTACTTTGCCCTTTCGTTTACTATTTCACTGATAAGATGACTTATTGTCCTTCTGTCTATCCCTATCTTTGAATAGAATGGGATCCAATCTCCTCCTCCTCCTCCTCCTAATTAAAGCCTTCAATATATGTTTACTGCTGGTGGCTGGTCCTCCAAGGACAGAAAATCAGGGAGATTTGGGGGGTTCTGGCCCAAAACATGGTCATGTTAATGTAAAACTGCAGATTTTTTCATGAGGGAGATTAAATGAGTCTTTGAGGGCTATGCTACATCAATCGGTCTAAAGGCCCTTTGTGATGAAGAGGTTCCAGTGTCAGACCCAACAGGATTAGATCCCACAACTTCTGCTATCCAGGGCAGCAGCTCTAGCATTGAACTAGCCCAGATGCCGGGAAACTCCGCTCTCTCAGGTGTGCTCATTTTCTTGCACAAGGAACATTGAACTGGCAACCAGAAAGTAGGAAGGGACTGTTTTTAAAGCAGCAATACAGCGGCCTCCCTAGCCATAGGTGGGCGGGCTTCATGACCAGGGGGGTCTGGCCTTCCCCTCGCTGGCCCGCCCCCACTCCACCCTCCCCGGCCCAGGGGAGGAGTTCCCGGAACGTAAGGCCAGGCTGGCGGGCAGCACGTCCTCTTTTGCTGCCCGCCAGACGATTAGTTAGGAGCCGCGCGCAGGGCGGCAGCCTTCGTCCACAGGCTACAAGGCAGGGCGTCACTGTGGGTAGGTCAGGCCCTAGCAGTAAAGGGGAGGCCTACGGCCACTGTGACGCAGGTTAAGGACCAGGCGGGAGTCAGGAGCCGCGCACAGGGCGGCAGCCTTCGGCCACGGGCCGCAAGGCAGGGTGTCACGGTGTGTATGTCGGCCGCAGCTGCGATGGTGAGGCCTACGGCCACTGTGACGCAGGGCAAGGGCCAGGCGGGAGTTAGGAGCCACGCGCAGAGCGGCAGCCTTTGGCCACGGGCCGCAAGGCAGGGCGTCACGGTGGGTATGTCAGTCCCAGCACTGATGGGAAGGCCTACGGTCACTGTGATGCAGGACAAGGCGGTTCGGCGCTCAGGTCGGGCCCCAGCGGCAAAGGGGAGGCCTCCGGCCAACGTGGCGTGGGACAGGGTGTCACGGCACGCCAACGGCCGCCCGCTGCCGACGCGGGCGGTGTAGCTGTAAAGAGATCGCCTGCAGAATCGGCAGGATTGAGACGACCAGGACAGCCACCCGCAACCGCGGGCGGCGCCAATGCTTTAATCGATGGACGTAGCAGCCGCTGACAGTAGCTGAAAGCGGGTGCATTTCGGACGGGGGGCAAGGAACCCGGCGTGGTGCGACTATACGGCTGCCCCGGGACACCAAGGACTGGTAAGGAACCTGCGGCGGTAAAGAGGGGGCGATTGCACATCAGAGTGAACGCGTTTAAGAATTTGGTTGGCGGCAGAAATCCCAGGTGGCGCAGCAGGGGTAAGGCGGGCAACGCCAGGGCCTGCACTGGCTCTATACTAGCGGCATATGGCACAGCAGGGAAGGCAATTTTCACTGCAGCATTGGTAGGCATGCTGAAAGCTTTGGGGCCTCAGGCGTTAGTCTCCTTCGGCGCAGGGACGACGACAGGAGCATGGGAGGCAGGCGCAGCGTTAGTTGCGGCAGCATGTGGGGCATATCGGTGGGGGGGACGGTGGCACCAGATCCCGTTCCGGCAGCCTCCAACCTGATCCCGGTGTCTCTTAATCCAACTTTAACCACGGCCGGGGTCACTGGCGCCGTAGATCCCATCCCAGTACCAACAGCCATCAGCCTGACCCCGGTGTCTTTCAATTCTTCAGCCACGGCCGGGGTCATGGGCACGGTAGCTGCCCCACCCGGCAGCATCACGCGCTGCACAGGTGGTGGGGCAGCCCCTGCGGGTGGTGGATGGGGACACGTCGTGGAAGGTATGGCATACGGCGTATCTGGTAATGGGTCACGTGTAGGGCAGCATCGGGGCTATATAGCGAGGTGTCACGGTTTTCAGGGTTCGACACGGAGCGAGCACGGGAAGAGGCGTGGCCCAGTCCACCGCCAGGGTCGCTTCCCCGGGGGTCACTGAGGGCGGGTAAGAAGCCAGCAGCAGTAAAAAAAAAAAGGGCCGGCTGTGAGACAGGATAAGCGCGTTTGCAGGTTCGTTAGCTTCACAGGGGGAATGGGCAGCTCGCAATGCGCAGCGGGCAAGGATCAAGCAGGAGGAGAAATCCCAGATAGCGCTGGGCAGTGGTGGCCTGCGGCTCCGGAGGCGGTGCAGGCCCGGGACCGGGTGATGGAAAGCGCAGAGGAGAAAGCGATTCTCAGGGCATCTTTAAGAAGCATGACAAGTTGAGTAACTGCTGCTCCGGGCGTGATTGGCATCCCCAGGTGGAATGGTAAGGACAGACCGGGCTGGTAGATGAGCATGGGTCCCGCTGCTAGGCATGCCAGGCGGGATAGACTTAAGTTTGCGGGAGGGCTTGGAGAGAGTTCTGGCAAGGTTGGCGGTACGGGCCTAGTTTAAGGGGGGTTAAATAGGCCCGTCGGTGGCGCCTCTTGGGGGGTAGGTGCTTGTTCTTGCCAGACTGGGAGCTGGGCCGTTTGAGCCCGGGGGGAGTACGAGTGGGCAAGGTCAGTTATCCATGACCTCGAGAGCCCGCTCGCGTAGGGGACACGAGGTCAGCGGTTCGAGGGCCGGCTGACCGTCCCCTCCCCCTCCTGTCAAAGGAGCACTCTGGCAGGGAGTGCATTTACCCCATTAGGTTTTCTGTATAAATAAATAGCCGCGGCCATTTTACCTCCAGTTCCCGTTTCCTGTCTTTATTTGTACGTTACATGTGGGTACAAGGCGGGGGGAAGAGGGGGACCGCCTGGAACCTCCCTGGTCATGCTTTCCCCTTTTTCTTATTTGTATATGTGAAGCGTGTGACAATGTATAATTCTACATTCATACCCAAACTGGCAATCGTTTGGGGCTATCGTTATAAATCTGTAAAAATCCTCATTGTGTGCCTGACAATGGCTGCCTTTCAGTTTAAATCAATCCTTCAGTCAGTGTAATTTAGCAGCTACAATGTATCCATATATCACCAAGGTAACTATCTATTGTTACAGTTTAGAGCACATTGGCAACACATTGTCACAAATAGGAAAGTGTTGCAATGATCTTGCACTGCTTGGGAGGGGGGGGGGGGGTGGTCAGAGGAAATTAAGAGGCACCAGTTGTTTCAATTTTATTTATAGTGCATTTTTAGATAAGTATTGCTCGCTATGGGCCTGTATGACTGCAGGTAAGTTTTTGTAAATCCTCTGACTGTTACGTAATTTTTTCCAAATTTCACTACAGATATATGCACCATTTCCTATTTTATTTCGGGAGAGGACGCTCTCCCCACTCACTTTGAGCGCTTCACACCTTTTCACCCTTGTGCCCAGTATTTTTGGAGATGGCACCTGCCAGCAGGTTATAGGGAAGTTATCACTACTTATAGGTACATATTAGTATATGCAAATACATCCTCAAATACGTGTTTTATTGGTAAACTGGTCTGTGCATTAAATAAATTGCATGTGTTGAGGTGCCTTTATAGGAGGGAATCACATGCGTGTAAGCTCCTGTATCTCACATCGACGGAAACGAAAGTGTACTGGTCCTATTTTTATTTGCTGACCTTGGGAGGGTCTGGATAAATTGTAATTTAGAGAACACACATTGTAATGCCAATGCATTGAGTAACCCTTGTTGCTTAATTTACAGTAATCCTGCAAGCAAAACAGGGAGTGATTAAATGAATAAACAGGAGTTGGTGAGGAGTTACATGAAGCGAACATAGAATATTAATTTGATTTATTTTCTAGCCTTTATTGATTGCCTCATTGTTCCACCTATTTCTTTTCCAATTTTACACTAACTTTGTCTGCATATAAAATGTAATCAGACATTGCATGTAAAAACAAATGTTTTGTACTCACAAAGACCTGAAAATGACATTATTTATTGGCTACAAAGTAACAATATGTTTTATTTGATGGCCCCCCTCTGTTTGCTTTTTTCTCCAGTCAATGCCAATTAACCAGTTAAAACAAAGTGAGTAAACAGAAAATTGTGAAACCTAAAACCCAGATTAAACAGGAGTTTGTAACCAAACACAAGCTTGAAAGTAGTTTATTTTCACCATTTACGGGAAACCCTACCTAATTATTAACAGCGATCAAAAGTTAACAGACTTAACTTTCAAATGTTTTCCCTGTCCTCGTGCACAAATAAACCTTCCTTTGTGACAAATTATTTAGGTGTATTTATTTATAATACTTCTAATACTGGTGGGAGTACTAGTTTACTTAAAATACAAGCGTTATCTATGAGTATTTTTTAAAATTAAAATAGAAGTTGCCGTGATAGTCCAATTGCGATAAATAAAAGGAGTACAGCAAGGCCCAGCTTCTCGGCGATCCGCTGATACGGCGGTAGCGAGAAGGGGCCCGCCATGTCTGCGCGTGCAGAACGGGGAAGTCAGGGGTCGCGCATGCGCAGAACGGGTGGTTGACGAGTTTGCGCGCGCAGAACGGGGGTGGGGGGGGAATTGCCAGTTTACGCATACGCCAAAAATCACCGGTTCCGCTCTCTCTAAGGGCGCAGGCCCTTAGAACGGAACCCGCCGCATGCCCGGGGCCCTCCTGTACTACTTTGCCAAATACTCAAGTACTCATTAAATCATTTTGAAACCGCTTACGTTTTGTACGCGTATGTTTATAGATCTTTATTTGATTAGTGCTGTCCATGTAAATAGCATTGATTTATGTTGCCATCATAAATCAAACATAAATGGCACTTTAAATTTTTTTTTTTACAAAAGTGTTGGTTTTATGCAGCCTTTGATTACCTTTATTGAAAACTAATTACCTATGCTGCCAATTGATTAGCAAAGGTCCTGCCTCCCAGGGCTCACTAAATGGCTGCCTTTCAGTTCCAATCAGTCCTTCATTTGGTGTAAAGCCGCGATTATAGCGCAATCCGCGTGACGCAAACACAAATGCTTCTTCCTCAATGAGGCCGCCCATAGTGGATTGCCCCTTTAAAAAAAATCATCATTCCCTGAAAAATGCAGCATATTTATTTTTCGCAAAATAATAAAAATAAAAAGTTGCTTTAAGTGCAGTTCAATACTGTACAGGCAACTCCCTCATACTTTGTTAAAACAGTAAAAATGTTTGTTTTTCCCCTCTCCCTGAAACCTCATTGCAATAAAATAACGAAATCTCCTCATCTCTCTGAAAATAGTTTCTCACTCATCAACTCGTCAACATCCCGCCAAAAGCGCGCGCGCCGACTTCACGCACCCATTACATCATCGAACTGAAAAGAGGCGGGGCTTCCCATCTCATGGAAGCCGTCCCCCGCAGCGGTGACGCGAGCATGATAGTGGTGGGCGTGGTCTTCCTTGGAGGTGGGCGTGGCCCTCCACTGTAGTCAGTTGACCCCCCCCGAAAGATGGCGGCGCGCATCCCTGATCGAGTCTCCTGTCACTTCAGATGATTGCGTAGCTGGCATAATTACTTCAGCCGAATCCGCCCGCCCCGGTCCGCCGCTTCCTGCGTGCCCTTGTCAGGAGCTCCCCCCCAGCCCCGCCGTGTGTCTGCCCGGCAGCCTCTCCTCGGGCCTGGGAGTGTGTGAGGTGGGAGAGGAGGCCACGCGTCACCATGACAACCCCAGGCTGCAACTGCAACGCAGCAACAGGTACAGTCACACATTGCACGCTCTTATTGTAATGTACATACCGTATTACTCATACTTTTACAGTTAGGATAGTCTCTTCTGATGCTTTTTAAAAAAACCGCAACTGGCGGTTACTTTATAAATTAAGAGGGGTTTATGGGCCAGGAGGTACCACTATGAAAGGGAAGAGGTGTATACGTTGTAATGTCCACTTATCAGATCAGTCGCAGTATATGAGCCACTTAACCGCTATTTAACATGGATATTCGTATTTATCCAGGTGATATGGCCGTACCTTTCCTTTTGCTTGTTGACTTAGTACATTCTTTTATATGTCATCTTTCTTCTGAATGAGTCATGAGAATACTGCAGCCAAAGGCATGGGTTGCATGACCTATGTAGTGCCTAAAGGGTTCAAATGTAAGCAGCACCATGTAGGAGCTACAGTGCAGTTAAACCCAGGACTCCCTAATAATTATTAGGGGGGGTGGATGAGTGAGGGAGGGGGGGTAATACATATTAGTTTTTGTTTTGTTTTTTCACTATAATTATTAGAGTCCTGGGTTTTAACTGTACTGTAGCCCCTACATGGTGCTTCATATTATATATCTCCCACTCCTGTATGGAAGCAATCTCTTAAAATATTCATTCAAATGTGTAATCCAGAATCCACGGATTAAGTGGGATGGGTGAGTTTAAACCAAGGAGGAGGGTCAGAAGACCTAAAATTGTTTCCAAAGTATTGAAATAAATTACCCATATTTATGAAGAAAGAATAATTAGTAATGTACTAAATTGTCATGTTGGGTGTAGCATTGGGGCTCATCTTTTGTTATATACATTAGGTCAGGATTGTGCAAACTGGGGGGTGTGCCCCCCCAGGGGGGGCAGGAGATATGCCTGGGGTGGCACAGGCGGTTGCAGAGGTCCCACGGTCTTCCCCATTGCATTTAAATGAAGTGCCATGGGTTCGCGTGAAGCCTCTGCAACAATAACACTCAGGTGCTGCGACGCGTCTCCATGGAAACTTGTGCGTAATGACCCCGGAGTGTAATTTGACACACCTGCCAGGTAGGGGGGTGGGGGAGGCGCATGCTCCGTGGCAGGCAGACAAGGGGGCACAGCAGGAAAAGTTTGCGCTCCCCTGCATTGGGTAACAAAACCCAGTAGTACTCCAAATGACGTGTACATACACAATGTCATGTGTTGCTCTCTATATATATATAAATATATATATATATATATATATATATATATATATATATATATATATACACAGTGTTCGACAAACCTATACATTTGCTCGCCCTGGGCGAGTGGATTTAACCCCCGGGCGAGTAAATATTGGCCCAAGCAGCACACGTTTGGTACTAGGTGGCGAGTAGATTTTTTGGTGATTTGTCAACCACTGTATATATATATACACATACATACATACATACATACATAATAATATATATATATATATATATACACACACACACACACACTTCCTCCTCCTCCCAAATTGGCTTGCAATGTATTAGTGACATTTCGACATTTGAACCCAAGTCTAATAAAACATTTGGTTGCATCTTTTGATCAAAATATGATTCAAGCCTACTAACCCTGTCAAGGTAAACTCCAAATATAGCAGGTACCTACACTAAATGAATACAATGTCTTATTGTCCTATAGTCTAAACTTGGCAAACTATTTAATATAAGTGCCCTAAAAGGGTTAAATGAATGAAGCATAATGCTTTTTGTGTTTTAGTGCATTTAAAACTCACATAAGCCAGTAACAAAGTTCCCTTATGAAGGAAAACTGTAGGTGCACAAATTCTTTAGTAAAAATAATACATACACATTCTCTTGCTTCTGTCAGTCATAAACACTCACCACCTCTTCAATGGAGATTGAAGTTTAGACTGACACTGAGATGTATTATACCTTTTTGCTAATTGGAGAATTAGTAAGGTCAGAACCTGAAAGGAGGGGGTCAGGCTCCTCCCAAAGAACTAACCTGAAAGGAGGGGGTCAGGCTCCTCCCAAAGAACTAACCTGAAAGGAGGGGGTCAGGCTCCTCCCAAAGAACTGTTTAGTAAAACAGAACCTACCCCTATGACAGAATGAAACAGTTACAATATAATTCAATACCTTTCTAGAGTATGCAGGAATACAATTTGCCTTACATTTATGGAAAACAAATACATAGACTCTGCGCAGCAGGAACACGCACTTCATACACACACACTTCACACACTTCACACACACACACTTCACAGACACTTCACACACACACACTTCACAGACACTTCACACACACTCACGCACTTCACACACACACACACACGCACTTCACACACACTCACGCACTTCACACACACTCACGCACTTCACACACACTCACGCACTTCACACACACTCACGCACTTCACACACACTAACGCACTTCACACACACACACACGCACTTCACACACACACACACACGCACTTCACACACACACACGCACTTCACACACACACGCACTTCACAAACACACACGCACTTCACACACACACGCACTTCACACACACACGCACTTCACACACACACGCACTTCACACACACACGCACTTCACACACACACGCACTTCACACACACACGCACTTCACACACACACACACACACGCACACACACTTCACACACACACACACACACACATACACTTCACACACACACGCACTTCACACACACACACACGCATATACAGTATGGATTGTATTATTCTTAGGTACATTTATGTTTATATTAACCAATGTATTGTACTTTTCTTATTTTACATAGTATTAGCACGTATGCAGGGCTGCAAAGTCTGTGCAAAATATTGCACCAGATTCATCAATGGGAAAACTCCCATTTTTTTGCACTGGTTTTGTCCTGCTTCTGCAGCCGGGAGACTTTTGATAAATATACCCCATAGGGTTTCACAAGTGTTACCAAGCAATTTTGTCATTTATCATGGGACACTTTTTGACATGGTCTGAATCTGACACATCCTGGGCCCCCAGAATCTTTTGGGGAATCGGTAATTAAGTAATAAATGACTATTAAATGATCCTGTATTTACTAGATACATTGTAAGGCTTGCAAATCTGTCTGGAAGGAGAAACCCGTTTAACTAACTTGCAGTTAGAAAATGCAGACAATGTCAAGAAAGAGGAAGGAAGTTGACACTCGAAATGGTGGTTTTTTTTTGTGTGTGTGTTCCTGTTAATCTTTCTCACTGTTTCACAATCATGTACAGCTCAGAATTATACATAATAGATCGTCCGCATATTGGATCTGGGTACATTTGTGCCAGCGGTAGATGTGTGAAGCTTGCTCGATTTAATTAATGTAAAGAAAGACTTGAGTCAGAGTGAAAACGACTCAATTTGTGCCCGTTTTTTTGAGCAATTGCTCCACTCGTGAAACTTGATATATGACCCACGCTGTGTCAGAGCCTGATTCTGGATTGTAATATTTGTTATCCACCCTATGGGAATGGAATAAGTTTAGGTAGCTGTAGTACTATTTTAACCTTTCACTACCAGTGGACCAGCAGCACCAGACGGCCACCGGACTATCTGCCATTTGTGGTCGTTTCATCACTTCAGCAGTGATCACACGATCGCCCCGCCCGGCCACCTGGTAAAAAGAACAGCATTGAGGTTTCACAGGACATATATTATGTTAAGATTGATTTATTCTTCTAAGAAAGCCAGCTACATTATTAAGTTGTGTTATATAGGACTGCACATTTCTTTGTTCATATTTCATGTTTGATAGTCTAAACGTTAAGTTTTTACATTGAGCTATATACAGTACTTTCTATAACATAACTGTCTATTTAATCAGAGATACCAATATTAATTGGATTTTTTTCCTTATCACAGCTTGTAACACATGATCAGCTCCATTCCTTACAATGAAGAAAGGCTCTCATCCAAGAGCACAAGTAAGCAAAAGTCCAATGTCAACTTTGTCTAGTCCAACCATGAGGTCACCATCCCCTTCTAGTAAACCTAAAACATCAGTGGCATATAAAACCAGAGGACCAACAAATCAGCATCTCGATGTGACAGAAGAAAGTGACGTTCCAGAGTATGAAGTAGATAAAGGTACTGTGGGAATGTAACATACAATCTTATCTTTGCTGGGAACAAAAGTATTTGAGCTTTTATGGAAAATAGATTTGGGGCTAAGAAACTGGCCAGTTGTTTTGATATATTAAGTACTACTTTTAAAGTATTTCTTTACTCATTGTTTCTTTTAGGTCAGAAAGGAACTAATCTGAATTTACATTTCAGTTAAAAAAAAAAAGCAATCCCATTTCCCCAGATTAAGTTGTCATTGTGTTCTCATTGTAACTACAGAGGAATCTATCTCCAATGGGATTGTTTGGACACTAAGGACTGTATCATCTTCTGGTCAGATATCACCTTAAGGTTTATGGTTTATTTAGGCGCCAGTATATTGTGTTTCTGTATGTCATTGGTGATCCGGATAGATCTCCAATACTAGGCAGCCTAGCCCTTATATATCTAAGGTTGTTTTTTGGTAATCACCTTGGTACTATTAGTACTTTTATTCTTTTAAGCATTAGTGCTTTATCACAAGTTCACTTTTTTCCCTTTTTACTGAGGTTGATTTGGTAAAAATTGCAAAATACTCTTCTCTGTTTTTATTCCTAAGCTTTTGATGAGGTGGGCAATATTACAGGGGTTCGTTATATCACCGAATCGCTCATCCAAAAGCGGACCAAGCAAGAAAACTTGGCATACGTGAACTCGCTGAATCTATCTCTGTCTAAGGAAAGTGGTAAAAAATTTAAGGTGAGCTGCAACAAATGATGTCACAGCTTCCTATTGGCCCGCGTAAAGCAGGACATTTATTCGCCGCAATTATGTTAGGCACACAAGTTCTCTGGCTGCAGAGATACTGGCACCCCCTACTGAGGTAAGTATCTCTTGATACAGGGGGTCCCCGGAGCTGAAATTAACAGGGTTTAGCTCCGCAGACCCCCTGCTTCAACCCTGGATTGCTTCTTTAAAAAGAACAAACAAAATGTAATTATACTTTATACTAGAATCCTAGCTCTTTAAAAAAAAATAAAAAAAATCAGAGTTTAAATAATGAACAATAAAATGTAATGAATTGTTCTTGCTGTGTGTGTTTTCAAATGTTGTTGGTGTTTACATTTTTACACACGAAGCGTTTCTGTTTTTTTATAGTTCATAGAAAACTTGGAAAAATGTGAAAAACTCGAAATTCTGAATATCAGTTACAATCTCATTGAGAAGATTGAGAAGCTAGACAAGCAGCTGAGATTAAGAGAACTCAATTTGTCCTACAATAAAATAAGGTACAGTACGATTGTTTGGAGTTGCTGATTTCCAATAAGTATTTATGTTTGCACTAGGAATAAGTGTATAAAAAAGGGAACAAATCTCCAGTGGCAGAGGACACAATTCTTCTATGTGTGTTTTTGTGTCTGGTTGTAGCAAATACCAACTTCACACTGCAGAGCCAGTAACCAACCGCACTGGCATAAACTTATAGGGGTCCATGTTAAAATGGATAAGAAGCAAAAAGTGATGCACTGCGTGCTTGTTTACATGTTATTACCCAGAATCCCTAGCTGCAGTGGAAGCATTTTATGCCAAGATCATTGGGGAAAGGCAGGGTTGCAGATATTTCTGAGACTTGAATATGCTCACAAGTGGTATTTTTATTTGTTTAGTACATAAACTTTGCCACAGTGTGCAAAGCACTAGTAATTCTGAGACACATCAGCAGATTTGAAGACAGTCCTAAGAAAAAAAGAATATAATTTTAATATTATTTTATCATAAGGATATTCTACTTAAAAATATGAACACTACCTTAATTGCACACATTTTAAATGGGCTGTAATATGTCAAGTTTTGATTGCTGGCATATTGCCTGTACTAGGCAGTAAAGCAGTTATTTGATTTGTTTTCCTTTTTGTTCAGCAAAATCGAAGGCTTAGAGCACTTGCACAGTCTGCAAAAACTAAACATGGCTGGAAATGAAATTGACCATATCCCTGCTTGGGTTGGGAAGAAGATCAGGTCTCTCAGCATCCTCAATTTGAAACAAAACAAGATCTCGTCAGTAAGTCATCGTAAACATTACAACTGCTATCTGCTGAAACCTTGCTCTTTACAAGAAAAAACTTCCTTCCTGTGTAACTGACAGCTTGTCTACTATTGTGTTACTGCATAGTGTTACAGTTATACTAGGAGCATTTCAACTATACTACAACTCCTGTACCAGCATTCCATGTGTGTAAGGCAGGGGTGTGCAAACTCTTATGTCAAGCTCCCCCACCACCTCCCTGACCTCTTACCTGCTCTCCGTCAACGTTGTGGCATCAGGCAACTCGTCGCCATTTGACGAAATGACGCTGTGTCGTCATGGTGACGTCGCCACTATCAGAAGATGTAGAAGGAGAAGCAGGATAGAAGGTAAAAGGCTGTTACAGAGGCCCCTCATTCTCCCCCGGCAATCACTTTAAATGTTGTGGGGAAGTGTTTGGAAACCACTGACTTCTACAAAACACACAGTGTTATTATACTAGAAGCATGATGAAGCCAATCTTTCATGACCTAGTAATCTTTCAAACCTCACACACACCTTTGGCCACAACTTATTTTCAAGTCTCTGTATAAATACAATTCCAGCTTCATCCGGTTTATCAAACAAAAATACCCCGCCACTAAAACCAGGGCAAGACCCATAATTATAAGTGTACAACCATACTTAATAATAATAATAAAAAGGCATGCTAGCTTGATCACTATTAATTATGTCTATTTGAATAACAGTTCTAAGTAATGTGTATTAAGGTTGATCTATTTCTGGGCACAGTATACACTTTTTCAAGAGTGAAATATAATTTGTTCTTTAGCTGCAGGATGTGGCTCGGCTGAAACCTCTGAAAGACTTGACTTCACTCTTGCTGGCTGATAATCCGATTGCAGATCTACCTCATTACCGACTATACACTATTTTTCACTTACGGTCATTGGACTACTTGGATGGACAGTCCGTAACTAACGAGGAGAGACTGGAGGCACATAACAGGTTTAATATAGGTAATTTTAAGAGACCATTCTTAAGCTTTTTACTATGGGAGTTGGCTATAACCCATTACTTTTAAGTAACGTTTTTTTAAATGTTTTATGCTTTAAAAAAAAAAAAAAAAGCAGATTTCACTCAATGTTTGTCTTTTAGAATATGAAATCGATTGATTATTCTTATTTGATTTTGCTGTGCAGTATTCTTATACCATGATCACTGTTAACAATGGTCTGATCATATTTTAAAATGACCCAATATTGCTGAAATTCTGTATGTTTGATGTAGAGAAGTCATTACTACTTGGGCATTCTGTAAGTACAGTAGTAGTCATCTGATGCCTCTAATCTTGCGTTTCAACAAATGTTAATTTAATTTGCTTTATGGTTAAAGAGCATTTCAAGTAGTAAAAGCATGTTGCAAGTTTCTTGCTGTTGAAACGTACACTTTCCCGCTCCCAATAATGTAATTAAAATACCAGTGAAACATTTTCTTTTTGTACCCCCACTAGCTATGAAAATCAAATAAAAATCAAGTACAAAAACGCACAGATAAAAGATAATAGCTGTAAACTGCTGTATAGGTGGTACCTGACATAGAAACTGCTGTATAGGTGGTATCTGACATAGAAACTGCTGTGTAGGTGGTATCTGACATAGAAACTGCTGTGTAGGTGGTATCTGACATAGAAACTGCTGTATAGGTGGTATCTGATCCCATCTAGGATACATAATTACAATAAGCAGAACTCACCGCTCTGGTGGCAGTGCCCGATAATTCAAAAACTATAGGTCGATGTGTTTAATCTCATCAGTGCCACTTTGTTTCCCGGTGCCTCCTTCTCCGTGGGTAGCTCTGCTACATAAAAAAAAAACCTGACAACACTTCTTTCAGACATGGCAAACTAATAAATCACATAATCTGGGCAACGAGATGAGTTGTAACAGCCGCCTGGCGGGCACCATTCCTAAGCTACCCTCGGTAATGGAGAAAGTATGGAATATATTAGGCTTGGAAAAATTCACAGCATGGTTCGACGTAACTACTAATTAATTTACGGAGATATGGGGACCATGGTTAGAGAAACATGTTCACTCAACATTTGATAAGACAACCCTTCTCTTATAACCAAAGCGATTCGAATAAAGAGGCTAAAACACAAATCATGAGGCAAGCTGTTGATGGAGAACTCTTGTGTTTTGTAACCCTCTGACCTCACTTCCCCCCCCCCCCCCCCCCCTGTTTCTGTATGTTCGTTTTTTTTTCTTGTTTTTTTTTTTCCAATAATGTTTCTTTTAGGATTAAAGAAATAACTGGTTTTTTTTTGTTGTAAACATAACCAAATGGTTGCCCTGTTTGTAAATGAGCATAACGTTGTAAGCTTGGTTCCCCTCCCTATTTCATTTTGTACCCCCACTACCTATGAAGATCTAATTTAAAAAATAAAATAGAAAAAATACCAGTGAAAATTGCATGCTGAAACGTCATTTCCTTGTTTTGGTTTTTAGAAGAGGTAGAAAAACTGGAGAGAGACTTAGAAAAAAAAATTAAAGAGATCGAAGAGCTGAAAACTCAGAAAGCAAAGGTCGTGGGTGACCTTCAAAATCAGGACGAGAGGAACAAATCTTTAAAGCAGGAAACTCTGAAGCAGAAGAAAAGCTATAAAGAACTTGAAAGAGAGTTGGACACCAAAAATGAAATAGTAAGTCTGTTCATTTTAGTGAACCTACATGCATAAGTAAAACAATTCGATAGTATCATGATAGGTACTGGTAATCATAGGGTTGCTGAATCCCAGCATGCCAGGCAGTAAAGCCATTTCCTTATTAGCAGCTAATATTTATTTAGTTGGCCTATTGGCTGCTATCACTGACGCTGTTAAAGAAGCAGTCTGTTTGCCAGTCCCGCCTTCCCCCCCCTTTTTTTAATTTCCGCTTCAGGGACCCCCTGCCTACTGAAATACTTACCGGGGTAGGTGCTGCCGATACAGTCCCCTCCAGGGGAAACACGTCACGCAGGCTGGGGGCCATGACGTCGTCCATAGCGGCCTGCTATTGGCCCGTGCCATGATTTGTGTATTTCTTTATTGTAAATCTCCATGTAGCATTTTTCCCGGTATATGTATCTCTGATACAGGGATGAAATTAACATGGCTCAGCTCTTGCATGTAAAAATAAAAACAAAGAAAAGGGAGGGGTCCAGAGGGAATTGTTTTATCCTACTATAAATCAGTGTCTCAATGTAAAGTGACTTGTTTCACCCGTAGTGGGGACATAGGGTGTGGAAACATAGCAGAATAGAGCAACATTTGTATTTTTGCATATGTGAACTTATTTATTTTTTATATTTAACTATGAATTTGCTTCTCTTTAATTTGTTCTGTTCAGACATTTCCAGAGGAATTTACTACGGAGCTTCAAAAGTAGGCTTTATTTGGTGTGACACGTAGTATTAACACAATTTTAGTTATTTTGTTTACATATATCCCCTTTTGTATTGTAGCTAGGTGAGAATTTCTATCCTTCAGTTATCTGTAATTTTGTTTTCAACACGGTTACCTATGAATTTTAACAGCCTTCTGTGTAACTAAATGGCACATTGAAGAACATACAGACTTGCTGTTCTCATTGCCACGATGTTCACTGTTCCAGTGTGGCTGCATTGCGGCTACAGTTCTTGAGGCCCTGAGCACAGAAAGCTGCCCGGGAGAATTAACTCTGCGGGGTTCCGAGCTTCTGAAAGGGATCATGCAGTGTTAATCCTTTTGTGCCATCTGCTGGGAGAGAATACCAGTACTCACTTTTTAGATGAGGTGCGTTGCCGTCTTCCCACCTCTCCGTCTGCAGCCCTGTCCTTGCAGTTCCGGATGACGTAGATGCCCTTATATGGGTGTCTACATCATCGGGGGAAGTTATTTGGTTATCTACATCAGGGGAGCGCAAATTTTTGCAGCTGCGCCCCCCTGCCTTCCCTCCTCTGCTGCTCAGGCCCACCCCCTTACATTGATGCAGCGTCAAATGACGCCGTGGGGGGTCATGTGACGTCACGTGACCCGTGTCATTTGACGCTTGACACATGCCCGTTGCCATGGAGATGAGTGACGCCGGCAGAGTCGAGGTACGTTTTTAGAGTTGCAGAGGCCTCACGCGATCCCCCGGCATTTTAATTTGGCGCACCCCCCA
This sequence comes from Ascaphus truei, assembly GCF_040206685.1. Lineage (NCBI taxonomy): Eukaryota > Metazoa > Chordata > Amphibia > Anura > Ascaphidae > Ascaphus > Ascaphus truei. The sequence continues at coordinate 10,979,189 of NC_134503.1, forward strand.
CTTTGTGCACTGCTTGTCTATATCATCAAGGCGACTGGAAAGTGTTGCGTGTCCTGTCCAGCTCCCCTGATGATGTAGATGACCAAATAGGGCCATATAGGCTTCCTCTCATGATGTAGAGACCCAGATAAGGGCATCTACGTCTTACAGAGGGAAGGGAAGGCAGCCCTGCTTCTTGCCTTCAGCGCTGTGGGGACACGGCTGCAGATGGAGAGACAGCTGTACCGGTACTTTCTTCCTGCATGTGACTCCTGTAGTGTTAATCCTTCCGGGCCGTAAAACTTGATGTTCTTGTGGCCGCGATTGGGCCCCGGTTTTCTGCATTTTTTTTCCCATGGCCACAAGAACAGTAAGTCTCGCTACATCTAATGGACATATGTCTTTTTTGAATCTCATTTACTATGTAACTATATAAAGTTAATCTTCATTACTTTCTGTCACTTGGATGATTGTGTAGGAAGAGTGAAGTGGGTGACTCTCAAGCAAAAACTCTGCAATAGTGATCAAAGTTATGTTGTCTGTTCCCTTCCATCCCACGGCTTTAACCAATGGTCAATTCCAATCGGTTTTATTGCAGAGAATGCAAATGTAAAATAGACCTTCATATCTAAAGCAAGAAATGAAATTTGGGGTGTCCCAAAATATATTGGATTCTTAACATTGACCATTGCTCTATAACACACACTGCTTCTCTTCTACTAGCGATAATTCGTTTCCAGAAATACTTGTTAGTTTCAATCTCAGTATGAGGTCACCTTTTTTTTTTTTTGTCGGCAAATGTGCAATGTCCCAATGAGGCTCTCCCTACAGCTTATTATAACAAGCTAAAATGTGGTGAAAGACTGTTCAAATGGTAAACATTATTTTTTTATTTTTATGGGTAAATGTTAATTAACACTTAAAAACAAGTCTAAAAATGTAAGAAAGGACTCTAAAGATGTGCGAACCTGACGATATTTGCTCCGCTGCAGTGTCAGTGAAACTTTTGAAAAATTAGAGAAAAATGTGATCGAACTGTTCTACCAAAATGGCCCAAATTGTCTCTTTAGCCTTTTTTAAGTGGCAAAATTTAGTAGCCCGCGACTTAAAATTTTTTTTTTTTTAAATCGTGCTTTTTTGCAAGTTTGATCAAATTTTAAAAGTGGAAGTAATGGAAAATGCAATGCCCGTTGACTTTTCAGCATTCATCGTATTTGCCACAAACTTTTGTATCGCAGCAAAATATATGATCTTCGCCTGGTTGGGCTTGGTGTGTGAACAGTTACAATAAAATTAAAGCAACCTGATATATGATGATATCATTTATGGCTAATATGGATATTTCTAAAGCTGTTACAACTGAAAAAATTATCCTATTTCAAACCTGGAAACCATTACAGTGTCTAATAAAGGTTTATAGATCAGGTCTCGTGCTGTTGAGGAGCAGCAGCAGTTCTAAATAAGAGAACAATGAAGATTCCACATTAACATCACAATGAAATATATAAAGCCACAAAATGTGATGGTTATCTAATTAACATCATTGGTGTAGAAGCTTGTACAATGACCCAGGTTTCTCATTCCCAGGTGTTAGTCCTGTAGAAAGTGTACCTAATTATTTTACAGAGTTTGAGTCAAATGTGCCTTTTTGTATAGAATGGATCACTGCTCGTCTGCACAAGGTTATTGACTGTATTTGTCCTCCGAACATAACTTTTTCTCTTACCCTAAAGCAGGAGTGGCCAATTTCAGTCCTCAAGGGCCCCCAGCGGTTCAGGTTTTAAGGATATACCTGCTGGCTCAGAGGCTTCGACTGAGCCTCTGATTGAGCCACCTGTGTTGAAGCAGGGATATCCTTAAAGCCTGACCTGTTGATGGCCCTTTTGGACTGGTTTTGGCCACCCCTCCTCTAAAGGGACATTTCTTGATTGCTTCTTTCTCCTTTTAGCTTCTATCATGGTTTTTCACAGCTCCTTTCCCACTGAGAGTCTGTGCCTCCCTGAAGGTAGTCAAATGTCTGGCTAAAACTGCTCAGGTTCACATTTCACACACATCCGTCCATAGCATGATGCCTGTGCATTCAAAATACATGAATACATATTCTTGCCCATTGTTGCATGGAAAACTACGATCACTGTGACATTTGTGCCTGATTTGCATGAAAGATCAATTGCTGTGAACTTAGGTTTGTTTTTGTCTTTTTTTAACATTTCTCCCCCAGTCCGGCATTATGCTTCCTATTGGAGCCACCCTGCATGCTCTCTGTCAGGTACACTGCATGAACTGCTGCTAAAGATCACATGATGGACCTTCTCATGGGTTGCACTACTGTTTACATTACATATCCACAGAGGACAGTAACCTAACGTTCATGTATGTCTTCTTGCATGAAATATAACGTACGTTAGGGATAATGAGATGTAAATGAGGCGTTGTATCATCTCCTATTCACTTAAGTCTGTAGAGGTTAACACGCGGACTTAGCATTGTGTTGTTTAAGTGATTACCTAAACTTGCTCCCCTTCAGATACAGAAGCAGAGCTTTTGCAGTGTCTGGATAGGTGTAACGACACAATTGGGCATCATTTAAATAAAACTGCTTTATTTGCCTCTCCTCTCTTCTATATTGGGTCTAGATAGCAGTAACTCCAAGACTGACATAACGTCGCATTATTGAAGGATAACGCAAAGTTATTCGACAATAACTTGATGTGCAGTTTGAGATGTAGTTTGGACGTGATGTTTGCATATAATTAGTTTAGTGGCTACCACTTTCAATCAGGGAACATAACCTCAGATCCTGCTTTAGGTAATGTCATGTTGTGGTCCCTGATTTAACAGAGCTTGGTGCACCTTGGCACAAATTCTTTACAGCAGCAACGTACTGTACATCCAAATACTAGTTTTATTTTTAGTGCAATTTAGCCAATAACAAGATTACTTCAAAACCTACAAGCAGCTTTTGCAAGCCACCAGTGCAAGGGAAATTGGATGAGGAATTGGACCTGTTTGTTTAGTTTCAACTGTATGATAAATATAAACAATGTTAGCAAGTGAGTTTTTCACATCCTATTTAGTACTTATGTTTACATCCTTGACGCCCCCCCAACCCCCCCCACCCCCCCAAAAAAAAATAACATAGTCATCCCAAAAACACAATTACCACAGTTTGGTTTATGTGAATAAATATATTGTAATTCAACAGTTTTCTTAACTTTGTACTTTATGATCAAAGGCTATAGGACTTCTGTAACCATATAAGTTAGTACACATAAAGCAGTAATCTGCTGAATTTAAAGGAATTAAACATACAGTACTAGATA